>NC_054708.1:1946557-2173490 GCF_016097555.1 Gigantopelta aegis | reverse complement strand
TGCAGAATTGAGAATAAAGTTACAGGTAGCCCGTGCAAGGATAGCATTGCGCATATCCGGCAAGGGAGAGAATTCTGCAGTGTGTAGGTATGACTCAGGTTGAATAGCATATTTGTTGTGCTAGCACAGTAAGTTGAATAAGACTATTGGTCTTAAGACGGTGATGATACTAAGCGTGTACAAAAGATGAGAATATTCCCTTTTCGAGAGTCAAATTTGCTATTGTTACCAAACTGCTGCATTTTGTGTAATACGTTATTTTACCACAAACTGTGATACACAAAGAAATTTAAAAGCTAAAAGTTTCCCATCTTCAACAAATTAAGAACCGACTTTAACCAACGAATGTTGTATCGAAATCCGACACAGGCCTATAATCTAGCATCACAATTCATTGTTCAGTTGCCGGTGAGTGTATTTGCAGTCTATGATTTCTCTGTGAGTCTGGTATTTTTGAAAGCCGAGCAATATTAACGAGTTGAAAATTAATCCAACCACGTGACAGCCTGACGGGTCATCATCAGTCTGGTATTTTTGAGTTGAGTTGAGTAAAAGGTTTAACGTGCATATATACCACGAGAGTTTCACGCACGCCTGTCCTGGGCTTAATCTCTGGCCTTTGCCAGTGACTAAGTCCAGGACAAGGGGGGGGGGGGGAATGAGTTTGAAATGGTCGGAATTTGGAATAAGTATTTAGTAGCGTCCAGCGACTGCGCGGACCGACTAGTAGACACCGAAAATGGGCCATGCTCTGATTGGCTGAATTTCGATTCCTTCGGATCTAACTAGAAAAACCTATCTCTACGGAGAATAACTGCACCTAACATCATGTCCGGACTAAGAATTTAAACCCAAAAATGAGTTTGACTGCTCGGCCGAAAAGGTTTTAAGGTGATTTGAGCAATTGAACAGGCGCCAAAGTAAAATGCGTTGGACTATTTATAAAAAAATAAACATAAGAATTTTGAAGCTCGATCGAAATTTTTTTAAAGTCCGACTAAGCCCAAAAGGAGGTTACCTGTCCTAGTTAAGGTTGGCGTCTACGGGGAGGAGATGGTGTAGCTGTTGTTGAAATGGGGCACCAACTTCCTGAAGTCGTGCGCCCAGAGGCGTTGGGCCAGCGGGAGGTACTGGGTGCCGGCGATGATCTTGATGATCCTGTGGACGATGTGATTGTCCATCTCTTTGTAGAGGATCCCTTGCCTGTACAAGCCATCCCGGCGCGAAGTGATGACCAGGACCTACCCGATTCCCCGTAGATCCCCGGGATGGATGGCGATCTGGTTGCCATCCGGGAAGGTCCTAAATTCTTCCTCTTGGATCCCGCCTGGCAGTTTGTAGGGATCCGAGACGTCACCGACCACGTACTTAGCGTACTGGCTCTTGATCTTTTGCTTCGAGAGCTGCCACTGGTCCCTGGAAGAAGCAGAAGGCCGCGTCTTGGCTGGTTGGTCCCCCGGGGGGGTCACGGCCTTCCGCTTAGCAACTCCAACTTCCAATGTCGCCATCGCGGAGTCCCCCGTGGGTGGGGGTCTCAACGCTGATGGGCGACGGGCGAGAACAGGTGAAGCAGGCCGTAGTGCACTGGGTAGGTGCTCCTCTTTCCGCTTCTGTACGGTCGGTGCGGTCGGTTGACGAGTCGCCTCCTTCCGCTCGGTCTGGATTGGTCGTGGTGGGGGCAGCGACGCAGACGGGACCGCCGCTGGCGGTTGAGCCACCAGCTTTGTCCCCGCCTGAGCTGTCCCTGGCGCACATTTCTTCTTCCTTGTCCTCTTCCTCTTGTTCGAAACCGCGTCCCCGTACACCAAGGTCACGGTTGCCCGTGACCCGGTGTACGCCACGCGGTATTCTGACAACAAGCCGTAGCTTCCTGGGGGGTATGTTGAGAGCACACGAAACAACGTCTAGTCTCATCGCTAGTTCGCTTGGGAGTCTGGTATTTTTGAAAGCCGAGCAATATTAACGAGCTGAACATTAATCCAACCACGTGACAGCCTGACGGGTCATCATCACACGAGCTTCAAATAAATAGTTTCCTTTTCATCTATTAAAATTATACTCTGCCCATTATTCAGATTTTAAATACATCACAATGACGTACAAAAAATGTTAACTTATGAAGAAAACACATTTGTATGAAGAAAAATGTGAAATATTTCCATATATCTGCCATATGGTGTGAGAAAAGAAGATGACAATTTAGACAGGTGAACTGACAAGCTTATCGAATTGTAAGGCGTATAGCGTCGGTGGTGTAACGGTTAGCCTGGTTGCCTTCCAAGCAGTCGATCCGGTTTCGACTCCCGGCCGACGCACTGTCTATTTTTGTAAATAAATGAACGTTTCTTTTTACCGATGGCATACATCAGTCAATTTTGTGTAACAATCATCGTTGTTTATTACTTCAATATCAATATGAAGGTCATTTATGTTTAATTTTTACCAGAAATTATGTGACATTTAGTTATACCTCATTTATAAATACTATCCGCTATTTGGTTTTTGTTGCAAAACTGCCCTCTAAATTTGTCAATAAATTAACGAAGAATTATTCTAATTTTCAACACACCACAATGTGTGTAATAACAATCGTTATCAAGAAAGAAATGTTTTATTTAACGACGCACTCAACACATTTTATTTACGGTTATATGGCGTCAGACATATGGTTAAGGACCACACAGATATTAAGAGGAAACCCGCTGTCGCCACTACATGGGCTACTTTTCCGATTAGCAGCAAGGGATCTTTTATTTGCGCTTCGCACAGGCAGGATAGCACAAACCATGGACTTTGTTGAACCAGTTATGGATCACTGGTCGGAGCAAGTGGTTTACACCTACCTGTGGCGGGGGGTCTGGGGGCCCTCCCCCCGAAAATTGTGGAAAATTGACCCCTTCTAGGGCTGTTCTGAGGTGTTTTCTGCTGGCTAGCCGAGCTGCTTTCTGACAAAATATTTTTCGCCTTAATTATTGTGACTAAACTGAACAAATGGTATATAAATACAATATAACTTTATTGGTCAAATTTCTTAATTCAAGTACAAACAATGAACATGAATAAAAACAATGGTGCCACTGATGGTATTCCAACAAGTCTTTAATGGTCTAAAATTTCCCAAAAACACTACGCCTTGTATCGCTCGATCCATCGACAAATTCAATTGCGATATCTCGTGCAGTGCACTCAGCAAGACGATTTCTGTGCACATGACAGACCATCACGTGGTTGAGACGCTGCTGGGTCATAGTGCTCCGGAGCCACGTTTTCACCCTGCGAAGTGCGCTGAATGAACGCTCGGCAGAGCACGAACTTGCAGGCGATACCAGAAGGAGACGCCAAGAGTTGCCAAGCGGAAGGCCGTGACCCCCCCGGGGGACCAACCAGCCAAGACGCGGCCTTCCGCTTCCGCCAGGGACGAATGGCAGCTCGCGAAACGGAAAATCAAAAGTCAGTACGCTAAGTACGTGATTGGTGACGTCTCGGATCCCTACAAACTGCCAGGCGGGATCCAAGAGGAAGAGTTTAAGACCTTCCCGGACGGCAACCAGATCGCCATCCATCCTGGAGATCTACGGGGAATTGGGCAGGTCCTGGTCATCACCTCGCGTCGGGATGGCTTGTACAGACAGGGGATCCTCTACAAAGAGATGAACAACCACACCGTCCACAGAATCATCAAGATCATCGCCGGCGCCCAGTACCTCCCACTGGCTCAATGCCTATGGGGACACAACTTCAGAAAGTTGGTGCCCCACTTCAACGAAGAGTACATCATCTCCTCCCCGTAGACGCCAACCTTATCTAGGACAGGTAACCTCCTTTTTGGGCTTAGTTGGACTTTAAACGTTTTCGTTCGAGCTTCAAAATTCTTATGTTTATTTTTTTATAAATAGTCCAACGCATTTTACTTTGGCGCCCGTTCAATTGCTCAAATCACCTTAAAACTTTTTCGGCCGAGCAGTCAAACTTATTTTTGGGTTTAAATTCTTAGTCCGGACATGATGATAGGTGCAGTTATTCTCCGTAGATTTAGTTTTTTCTAGTTAGACCCGAAGGAATCGAAATTCAGCCAGTCAGAACACGGCCCATTTTCGGTGTCTACTAGTCGGTCCCCGCAGTCGCTGGACACAACTAAATACTTATTCAAAATTCTGCCCACTTCAAACTCATCCCCCCCCCCCCCTCCCTTGTCCTGGACTTAGTCACTGACAAAGGCCAGAGATTAAGCCCAGGACAGGCGTGTGTGAAACCTTCGTGGTATATACGCACGTTAAACCTTTTACCTGACCTGTATCTGCCACTTACAACCTTTTAGCTCTCACGCGACGATTTATAAATACTATCTGGTATTTGGTTTTTGTTGCAAAACTGCCCTCTAAATTTGTCAATAAATTAACGAAGAATTATTCGAATTTTCAACACACCACAATGTGATACAAACACATGAGAGGAATAAAAAATATACTTGTATACATACAAATATGAAATATTTATTTCCATATGTTATATGTTGTACGAAAAGAACGTGACCATTTAGACAGCTGACCTGAGAAGCTTATCGAATCGCTAATTGTATGGCGTCGGTGGTGTAACGGTTAGCATGGTTGCCTTCCAAGCAGTCGATCCGGGTTCGACTCCCGGCCGACGCACTGTCTATTTTTGTAAATTAATGAATATATCTTTTTACTGGTGGCATTCTTCTGTCATTTGTGTGTAATAACAATCGTTATCAGTTACTGGAATATCAAGGTCGTACATAGCTTACTAAATATCTCATTGTAAAATTAAGTAAGACCCGATTTAAAAGTACAAAGAAATACAAACCTATTTAAATATGCTGGTAGTTCTCTTTTAAAAAATATTTTGTTGTTATTGCAAAACTGTCCTCTCAATTACTCCATCATGTAATGACACATAATCAGTGAATTGGTCTTAAGACAGTGATGATACTAAGCGTGTACAAAAGATGAGAATATTCCCTTTTCGAGAGTCAAATTTTTTATTGTTACCAAACTGCTGCATTTTGTGTAATACGTTATTTTCTACAAACTGTGATACACAAAGAAATTTAAAAGCTAAAAGTTTCCCATCTTCAACAAATTAAGAACCGACTTTAACCAGCGAATGTTGTATCGAAATCCGACATAGGCCTATAATCTAGCGTCACAATTCATTGTTCAGTTGCCGGTGAGTGTATTTGCAGTCTATCATTTCTCTGTGAGTCTGGTATTTTTGAAAGCCGAGCAATATTAACGAGTTGAACATTAATCCGACCACGTGACAGCCTGACGGGTCATCATCACACGAGCTTCAAATAAATAGTTTCCTTTTCATCTATTAAAATTATACTCTGCCCATTATTCAGATTTTAGTAAAAAAAATCCTATTGGAAACAATGCACAAAATACATAAACGTCAATCACTGCTAATTATCATATGACTTCATACATGTTACATTATTTAACATTCAATGTTAATATTAATTCAAACCTAAAATACAATAAATGTCTGTACTCACGCTCTTATACCAGCTTAAATACACTTCCAAAATATCTGTTTTAAGAAAACACACCTGCACCAAATGTTATGTCAATTGTGACCAATACGTCCAAATACCCTGCTTTTATTCAACAAAACCACTCGTACCCAAACTTACAATGCATGCTCACCAGTTCGTGCCCATACTCTTCAGTCGTCCCCACTAGCCAAGCTACACCTCTTTTGTTACGTAAAACAAAACGTAATTGTGATCCAAGCTATCCCTGGTTTGCCAGCTACACTTTCCAAAAATATACCAATACATGTGAACAATGATTATGTAGCTCAATAAAACACTTATAAATAATAAACATTACAAAATACCACATTTGACTTGTAACAGACGCCATACGACTTGCAATTCGATAAGCTTGTAATATAATAACTGGTAAAGTCAATTCGTACCATAGTCATTTCGTACCATAATAACAACATATAACACAAAATGCAGAAGTTTGGTAATAAAAGGAATAACTCCAGCTTTCCAATAGTAAAAGTTTGCTTGAGCAATATTCCTTCTGCTCCAGCTTTTGGCGTTTATATTTCGCGACTTCTGAGATACTTTAGGCACGCTCATCACATGCTGATTTTAAAGACCGACATATCGTTCTGGTAGAGAAGATGTTTGATCAGGGTTATAAAAAGTAAGGACATCTGGAATCCTTTAAACATTTTTTGGTAGACACCCAGTGGCGGATCCAGAAAATCCATTGGGGGGGGGGGGGGGGGGGGGGGCGCAATAACATGAGGCGGAATGCCAATGGAACTTTGGGGGAGGTTTTGGAGGGGAATCGTAAAAAAATTAAAATTAATATATAATAAAATTATAACTGTCGTAAAATTTGGGGGGGGGGGGGGAGGGCATGATATGATGCATCAATGACTAAACTGACAGTGTACATGCCTTTTCATCGTGTTGGTGAAAATCTTGTTTATTTCAACTATTAACTTGATAGCTACCAGTGGAGCAGGATATGCTCACTTTTCGCGAACACCTTGTATCATCACTACTTTGACAGTGATTCACGACTGCTTGTCATCACAGCTGTATTTATTCTGGACAATGAGCTTTGTCCTGTTTTGATTTAGTAAACTATACTGGGGGCGACAGTCTTCTTTTTGGTGATGCAAGAAGGAAGGAAATGTTTTATTTAACGACGCACTCAACACATTTTATTTACTATTATATGGTGTCAGACATATGGTTAAGGACCACACAGATATCGAGAGAGGAAACCCGCTGTCGCCACTTCATGGGCTACTCTTTCCGATTAGCAGCAAGGTATCTTTTATATGCACCATCCCACATACAGGGTAGTACATACCACGGCCTTTGATACACCAGTCGTGGTGCACTGGCTGGAACGAGAAATAGCCCAAATGGGCCCACTGGCAGGGATCGATCCCACACAGACCGCACATCGAGCGAACGCTGTACCACTGGGCTACGTCCCGCCCCCTGATGCAAGGAGGATATATTGTCCAGTAACGGATCTTTTAATCAGAGCTGTGCCCACAGTAAGCGTGTTTGAACCCTCGGGATATACGCACGTTAATACCTACCAAACAAAGAACAAATCTCCTTGAAAGTGGTCTCTATTTATGCTCTTCGTCATCGTCGACGTGGTACAGGGGTAGTAATATTCTCACGGTTTTCCTCGAGAGTGGCGAATACAGCACATTCGATATCTCTTAGAATTTGTTTTGTCGGTTTTGGATAAGGTTATAAGAGAGAAATACTGTACAAAATAGACTAGAGCTTTTCTCGATAACCATTTTTTTTTTTTTTAGATGAACGTGCGTTTTTAGAATTATGAAAAATGCATTTTGGGGCGTTACAAAAATCCGAAAGACCAGAACGACATCATATGTACGAAAAATATATATTGTAAATTATAAAATGTTAGTACACAATGTACTTCTAATCTAAATGATCAAAAACGGCTATAATAGTGAACAATATGTCGTAGTACTTCATGTACTTTTCTTTTTAGTTGAATAAATGGTGTAACACTATCGTCAAACAAGTTTGAACAGTTTCGGTAGTGCGGTGACAGCTATCGCCCGTAAGGCTGGTAAGGTAGATGTACAACTACTACATGCATCCACTTCTCTCTCACTAACCACTAATCATTAACACCTGTCATAATAGCCAGCCCAGATAGCTAGTCTTTACCTTCAGGACAGCATGGTTCGAAAACACGTTTCCACACCACCACCCAAACCACAACACATGCACACACCCACAGACAAACACAAGCAAATATATACAGATCTGCCTCCCCTGTGAAAATATCCACGTGCGTTGCAAGGTAGAACCACACCACCAACACTACATATAAAAACACGTCAGAACTGTTGTCTTTTATAGTTTGCATAATCGTTTGCATAATCGTTTGCATAATCGTTTGCTCCTCTTTTTCTCTGTAAAAGGCTTCAGGAGCATATACTGCTGTAACATGGTTGTTACTAGAACTCTGAATACACTGAGATTCACGGGGAATTAACGAATGGAAATCATGTTTCTTCTCGCAAAAGGCTGTATCATTTACCAACTTCTTATGATCTTTAGCCGTAGGCACGTCCCATGAACCACTGTCGAGAAGCTTGTCATTTTCGCTTTCGTTTCGGGATACTTTATCGTCTTTTATAACAGGAACACTTGTGTCTGTCAGCGTGAAATATTTCCAGTCCGGAGTTTGTGTTTGTATTTCTAGTGTGACGTTTGTACCCATAGAGTCTAAGTGCAGATGTTTGTCTAGTTCATCAACAATCTTCACACGTCCTTCCAGAGTGTTGTGCAACAGGAGCACGTCTACGTCACTACCACGTGCGATGACGTGATCACACAGTGACACTGTGTCTCTAGCTGACGTCATCAGTGACTCAAGCGCACTGGATGCCAATGAATATTCATGTACTTGTTTTGCACAGTGATCATTAATTTGCTTGACAATAATTTCCCCTTCTTTTTTAATTTTTGAAATAATATTGTCTACTTGTTTGTTTACCTCGCTTAGTTTCTGCTTTTCGGAATGTTGTCTTGTCTTTTCCTTGGACAACAAATAGTCTGATTTTTTTTCTAATGTCCATATCCAGGCGCTACTTTCTTTCATGATGTTTTGTAAATCCTGTTTTACTGAATCCGCGGCAGAATTAATGGCCGCCGTGTTGTGTTTCAAGTGTTGGGTAACTGCACACTGAATGCACATTAAACATCTGCAGGATTTACAGTACATCTGCACTTCCTCATTGTGTTCACCACAGATTGTCGTCTGGCTTTTTAATATGTCGACGTCATATTTCCCACTCAATAAAACATCGCGGGAGACAACTCTGTGTGTAGCTGTGAAGCTGGACGATACATGACCCTTTGCGCACTTCTTACAGAGAAAGTCGAGGCAATCTAAACACTGGCGCACTGAATGGGCTGCTCTTCCACTCAGCTGGCATACCGAACAGGATCTGCTTACTTCTCTACAAGGAAACATTTCTGTTAACCGCGCAGAGTGGAGGTTTTTAGGCAATCCGTCTACTCCACTTGCAGGCAGCACTAAGGACATTCTACACACTGGACACCTGACGGTCGTGTCATCGTCGCTGGATTTGACAAGATCAGCGACACATGATTTACAAATAGTATGAAGACAGGACAGGAGCCTTGGGTCCGAGTACACCTTAGTGCAAACGCAGCATCTCAGTATTGACTTAACAATGCTGTTCGTAATAATACTGTCACCATCTCCAGATTTCACTTCCATCTTCAGAACTGTTTCCAAATATTCCAGGCTATAAAGGCTTTATAGCACGTATATACGAATGGTTAAAGTAGTTTTTCAGTTTCTCACTGAATCAAATGCACTGCAGCCATTTGCAACAATTCATCCAATGTGTCCACACTGGTTCCATATGTCTTTACACATCTGGAGAAAAGAGAAGTTATGTAATAATAATCTATGTATAAGTAACGCACACACACAGATTAACACAAATAAAATAACATAAGCTTAACACATATAAACAAAATGACCTATGTACAAATGCTAATGAAACATTTTGAAATTGTGATTTGTTTCATTTTGTGTAGTTAAACATTTATCAATTCGTGTTCGTGTTTAACTCAATCACGTAGCTGGAGGCGGGGTGGGGTCATCCCCCCATGATGGCCATCACACTTATTTTCCTCTCACCACCTGTTTTATCTGTATGTTGCCCCAAATGCGAGAATTAACAGATTCCAAGACAGCGTGGCACTGGGTGCCCCTCTCAATGTGGGTGACCCCTACTATAAAATCCTAGCTATAATAATAATAATAATAATAATAATAATAATAGATTTTTATTACAGATCAGTGATCCATTATTAAACATCACATACAAAACTGATTACATAATATACAGTAGCTTGTGCCAGCGAGTTACACATACAGATTTGACGTACACACTATTATCCTGTTCAATTATTTAGACCCAAAGGTTTTTGCAAATGTTACGTTTATTTCCTATTCGATATTTGTTTTCTTTGCATTTACATGAAAACAAACCCAAACCCCGACAGGTTTTATATACAAATCATCATATAAAATGCACGAAGTTGACTTAATTCCACTTTTTAAAAATCTCTGTGTCTTTTAAATGCACGTTATTTCTCCTATAAATAACTAAGGTCATTTGCATATCAAAAGCATCATTCTATAGTGCGTTTCAAACTAATGTTCGGTTCTATCGTCCTATCCGCACAAATCGTAATATGACCTATATTTAAGAAAATATCTGTAAACATGAAGCAGGCGCGGATTCAGGTGGGGAGTTCAAGTGACAAAACCTCAGTTTGAAAAAAAAAATGTATCAAATATTATAATTATATTGTGGAATACACAAGCGCGCGCGCTGAAGGAGAGAGAGAGAGAGAGAGAGAGAGAGAGAGAGGAGAGAGAGAGAGAGAGAGAGAGAGAGAGAGAGACGTCATTTATGTAAAGACGCACTCAACATATTTTAATCTATGGTTATATCGTTATAGGGAGAGAGAGAGAAGAATATGATATGCATGCGATTGGTGGAGGTGTGACCCTCTGCACAACCCCAACCCCACTTAAGGCTTCTTTTATATATGGAGCGGGACGTAGCTCAGAGGTAAAGCGTTCGCTCATGGTAGGTCGACTGATCGATCCCACATGGTGGACCCATTGGGTTGTGTCTAGTTCCAGCCTGTGCACCACAACTGATGTATAAAGGCTGTGGTATGTGCTATCCTGTCTATGGGATGGTGCATATAAAACGTCCCTTATTGCTTATCAAAATTGCTTATCGGAAACAGTGGCCCATGTGGCGGTAGCGAGTTTCTTTCTCACTGTCATAATGCTCCTTAACCGTTTTGTCTGACGCCACATAAACGTATATCAAATGCGTTGAGTGTGTCGTTAAATAAACATTTTTCTCGTATGTATGTGTAGTCTATATGTATTTCTAATCGATTAGTTTATAGGTTGTTAGGTTGTTTGATAGTGAATGATATGGAAATAAATAGTTTTTGGTGTTGAGTTCATGCATACATTAAAGTAATACTCCTGATGGGTATGGAGAAATAACTTGATCAGTCGACGAACTCATTTCTTCATCACTATCTTCGTTAAGGGGTACTATCACAGGGGGTATTTTATTTCTTATAAAACTATTTTGTTTTCTAAAATCTTCTTCGATCTTTATTACATGTTTAACTGCGTCAGAGAAGTGTGTAGGTGTTACAGAGTTCAATGCATGTGCAAGTTCTCTCCGCACCGTGGTCATTTTACCATCATTATGACGAGCTATGTGCCCTTTGACTTGACTCCAGATCAGTTCTATCGGATTGAGTTCAGAATGTCTTGGCGGCAGTCTTAGACACAAGTGCCCATGGCGTTCAGCAATATCATTAGTAACAAATTGCTTTGCACATTTGTTACTTTTCACAAGTTCATAAAGAACTGGCTTTGTCATGTTACTCTCAAAAGGTATATTTTTGTTTCGTAGCCACGACTGAATTTCTTCCTTTTTAGCGTTTAGTGCAGAACATCGTGTAATCTCAGTTAATTTGTTGTGGTAGCTTGCGTTATCCATGACGATAACAGAAGGTTCTGGTAGAGAAGGCATAAGTTGTTCTTCAAACCATTTGATGAAATGTTCATGATTCATCTCACCATGATAGTCTCCGTCTGTTTTTTAACCTCAAAGATCAATTCACGGCCATCTATCAATCCATATTTATCACAGCCAGCATGACAAATAATAAGTCTTTTTCCCTTCCCAGTCACCGAACAGAGTTTAGGAACTCGATCAGCAGCGTCTGATTTCGGCAGGTGATTGGCGGTACTTGTGCCCGGGTGGATATCTGTCCAGTGGTGGGATGTTGTGTGGTTGACATTCACACAGGTCTCATCTTGATACACTATTAAATACCCCTGTTCTCGTAAACTGGATATTTCATGGAGATAGGACAGTCTCCTGTCTGATATATTGGCGTCCTCAAAAATCACTTTTCCGGTTGTAGACATATGTTGGTATTTAAAATTGAGGTCATGGAGTGTTCTTCGTAAAGTTGATATGGATATGTTGATTCCACATTCCTCCCTTAAAGCCACGTTAATCTTATGTAATGTAGGTAATTCGCCCTCTCTATAAAATCTGTATACTCGTCGTCTAATAACATCTTTATCAAATAAATCGATGAATTTTCGCTCGCGTTTTTTAACAGTGATTTCTGTACTTGGATTCATAGAGCTTAGATTTTTCAGTTCTTTTTACTGTTGAAACCGAAACTTTAAGTGCAGCGGCAACTCGATCGACAATTCGATAAGAAGCATACCTAGGTCTACCGCGCTGATATTCATCTTCAAAATAATCGAAAACGTTCTTAATACACGATTTTACATCAACTGAAGTGTTTTTCAATTTACCCATATTTTCCCTCAAATAACAATAACAAGAATGTCGACTAATACATTTTCAATGAATTTATATACCCTACCTAACTTGTATTTTACGTGGTTTACACATTGCTACAATAGCACGTGCAGTCATAGATCGAAATAATGATGTTATTGACCAAGCAATGCTATCGTATTTTGAACATTCAGGGCTGTGTCTGCGGGATGAAAAAGTGATTGAACCTATACGAGTCCGAACAATAGCCCTTTGGTTTTTCGCATTACAAATGTAACACCCAACCCCCAAACCCCAGCCCCTAGCACCAACCTAAATACTATATATATATATATATATATATATATATATATATATATATATATACGTATGAGTTCCCAATTTAGAGGCAAATTAAATAAAAAAAATATTATTATTTGATGTTGGTGGCCTTTGACATTTTATCCCCCCCCCCCTGGTCTTCTGGGTCCGGCCCTGCATTAAATTTATTTATAAATTTGGAAAGCACATTCCTGCGGTGTGTGAGGTGATTTGTGTTTATTACTGTGCTACACCTCAATTGTGTTAGGTTAGGTATGGTATGCTAATATATAATTGATATAATAAAATAAAAATACATAATACATTAGCTAAATTTATTAAATATAATGCACCTACAAGAAAGGGTTACATGTTCTGTTTGTTTACATCTATGTTTAACGGAAAGATTAGACAATGCTGTTACACACTGCAAAACAATAATAACCTTGATTTAGTGAAACAAGCTATAATGGCCTTCACGTAGCCTCAGATCCCAATGTTTTGATATGCAAATGACCTTAGTTATTTATAGGAGAAATAACGTGCATTCAAACGACACAGAGATTTTTAAAAAGTGGAATTAAGTCAACTTCGTGCATTTTATATGATGATTTGTATATAACTCCTGTCGGGGTTTGGGTTTGTTTTCATTTAAATGCAAAGAAAACAAATATCGAATAGGAAATAAACGTAACATTTGCAAAAAACTTTGGGTCTAAATAATTGAACAGGATAATAGTACACCTCAAGTGGGCAAGATGGTCGTTTGAGGTTACTTCGATTGTGCTCTTCAGCGAATATGCTGTTGAGTGAAGTAAAGAGCCAGTGTTTTACTCGATGACTGACAAACATCTTGCTGGCACTGTATGGTCAGTGTTGTCCGATCGTCCATCGGTATGCATTGTTACAGTATATATTAAAGTCCTTCTGCGTAAATGTCACCCATAATGCACCCGCGTACAAATTACTACAATAACTCACAAATAATTGTGTTTTAACAGATTCTGAACATTTTTCAAATCGCTTCAACTACATGTTTGCACGTACACAAAGTGCGCTATACTGCATTTTAATGGCTTTATAGTCTTTCATGTTTGCACGTACACAACGTGCGCTATACTGCATTTTAATGGCTTTATAGTCTTTCATGTTTTTGCTTATAATATGACCTACATATTTATAGTTGTCAACAAATTTCAGTATATCTGATCACCACACAAATATATCGAAGGCACATTGATCAATTTCAAAGTTTCTGGCTCAACACACATATACAATGATTTAGATGCTTGATTACCCTATTGCATTAAAAACGCACCACCCAATTTTCATTCCATTGCATGTGTGAGTTGCTATAAACCACAATAACCCTTGATTACAAGTCTGAGGTTGTTTACTGCCTACCAGAATATATCCAGTTATACGCCATCAGTTCAATATATTCGTTTTTCTTTTCATGTCCTTTTTACAACAACAAATCTATGTGGTGTGTTTTCACCGGAAGTTCAGTGTATTTCAACGTGTCATACAACAGCTGTCTGACGAAGACATACATGAGTTCGCCTGTAGCTTAAACATATTCAATACAATATCAATCACCCATTAGCGGGATTGCCGCCCAAACTATGCAACTGTATACATTTGTACAACTCAAAGAAAATAAAAACACATACTTACTGGTTTGGTGAGAGCACCTTCTTGGTGTTGTTCAGTTTGATTTCGTCAAAGCAAGACTGTACTAATACTATTATTCACTTCGGGTGTTCCACACGAGTTAAGCTTCATAATGATCAAGAATTAGGTCACTAGTACAGACTGTATCGATATTCAGTAGCTGGGTTGCAAGGCAACACCACAACACTCAGTAGAATGGAGTGGAAGTTATACAGGTATATAGATCAGCGAACAAAGCTTATTGATGGACATTTTATCGCGGCAGACTCCACCCTCTTGTCTACCCTGTCCCCAGTGTAGCGACACGACTATAAAAACATTAGCCGGTGTTCAGGTAATATTGGCTGTGTTGGTCAGTTCAAAGCGTGTCACACTTCGTAGTGCAGTGAAGTCGTACAATGGAGACATCACGCAGGCAGGCTTCACATTGATCGTCAGACTGACAAAGTCACCGGATCAGTTTGAGATCACCTCAAACCAGAGGCGGTAACTGGGAGAAGGTTGGGGCGTATAAAGGGAAGTCAAAGCAGAGGCGGTAACTGGAAGGACGTTGGGGCGTATAAAGGGAAGTCAAGACGAGGCGGTAACTGGAAGGACGTTGGGGCGTATAAAGGGAAGTCAAGACGAGGCGGTAACTGGGAGGACGTTGGGGCGTATAAAGGGAAGTCAAGACGAGGCGGTAACTGGGAGGAGGTTGGGGCGTATAAAGGGAAGTCAAGACGAGGCGGTAACTGGAAGGACGTTGGGGCGTATAAAGGGAAGTCAAGACGAGGCGGTAACTGGGAGGAGGTTGGGGCGTATAAAGGGAAGTCAAAGCAGAGGCGGTAACGGTAATGTCAAAACCTATATTAGCTCTGACACTTTCTTTTTTGACCGACCGTTAAAAATTGCGCCCAAATTCCTCAATCAAAATTATACCGGCCTCGGTGGCGTCGTGGTTAGGCCATCGGGACGTGCGTCTTGTGTGTGTTCATTTTTAAATTGTGTTTTTATATTTATATTGTTATACATGTATGTGAGCTATATTAATATGTTGATATTCTGAATAAAAATATTTAAAAAAAAAAGGTCTACAGGCTGGTAGGTACTGGGTTCGGATCCCAGTCGAGGCATTGGATTTTTAATCCAGATACCGACTCCAAACCCTGAGTGAGTGCTCTGCAAGGCTCAATGGGTAGGTGTAAACCACTTGCACCGACCAGTGATCCATAACTGGTTCAACAAAGGCCATGGTTTGTGCTATCCTGCCTGTGGGAAGCGCAAATAAAAGATCCTTTGCTGCTAATTGGAAAGAGTAGCCCATGAAGTAGCGACAGCGGGTTTCCTCTCAAAATCTGTGTGGTCCTTAACCATATGTCCAAAGCCATATAACCGTAAATAAAATGTGTTGAGTGCGTCGTTAAATAAAACATTTCTTTCATTTTATCAATCAAAATTGCGCACCTTTTCTCTTTGGCATAATTTCTGCTTCATTCAAAATTCCATAGCACCATTACCCCCCCCCCCCCCCTCCACCTGTTACCGACCACGGTCGGGCTGCTGGTGCTCACTTGCACCTGCCAGTGCAGGCGGTCCCTCCCCCCCCCCAACCTTTCCTGTCCTGGATGGAGAAGCCGGCCGAGGCAGGCTCTTGTGCCCAGGACAGGCGTGCGCTACAACAGCTTGTTCTGAATGTGCACGTAAAACCCTATGACCTGACCTGAGGCGGTAATTGGGAGGAGGTTGGGGCGTATAAAGGGAAGTCAAAGCAGAGGCGGTAACTGGGAGGAGGTTGGGGCGTATAGAGGGAAGTCAAAGCAGAGGCGGTAACTGGGAGGAGGTTGGGGCGTATAGAGGGAAGTCAAAGCAGAGGCGGTAACTGGGAGGAGGTTGGGGCGTATAGAGGGAAGTCAAAGCAGAGGCGGTAACTGGGAGGAGGTTGGGGCGTATAGAGGGAAGTCAAAGCAGAGGCGGTAACTGGGAGGAGGTTGGGGCGTATAGAGGGAAGTCAAAGCAGAGGCGGTAACTGGGAGGAGGTTGGGGCGTATAAAGGGAAGTCAAAGCAGAGGCGGTAACTGGGAGGAGGTTGGGGCGTATAGAGGGAAGTCAAAGCAGAGGCGGTAACTGGGAGGACGTTGGGGCGTATAGAGGGAAGTCAAAGCAGAGGCGGTAACTGGGAGGAGGTTGGGGCGTATAGAGGGAAGTCAAAGCAGAGGCGGTAACTGGGAGGAGGTTGGGGCGTATAGAGGGAAGTCAAAGCAGAGGCGGTAACTGGGAGGAGGTTGGGGCGTATAGAGGGAAGTCAAAGCAGAGGCGGTAACTGGGAGGAGGTTGGGGCGTATAGAGGGAAGTCAAAGCAGAGGCGGTAACTGGGAGGAGGTTGGGGCATATAAAGGGAAGTCAAAGCAGAGCGGCAATTGACTATCTGAACAGATCAGGCCCTTTTAAGGGCCCCTATGGGCAACCTAGGGAGACAACTCAACGCCATCTCGGTCCACTTAACGAGCTACTCTCGGCATACTAATCTTCCAAAACTATACGTAGCTCCCTAAGTGATTATTGTAGTCATCAACATGGACGTTGTGAAGTGATTATTGTAGTAATCAACATGGACGTTGTGAAGTGATTATTGTAGTCATCAAGATGGAGGTTGTAAAATGATTTTTGTAGTCATCACCACGGAGGTTGTAAAGTGATTATTGTAGTCATCAACATGGAGGTTGTAAAGTGATTATTGTAGTCATCAACATGGAGGTTGTAAAGTGATTATTGTAGTCATCAACATGGACATTGTAAAGTGAGTTTAGTGATCACCTTAGAGGTTGTAACAAAACTACTTACAGTGATCAGAAATGTTATATACTTTTAGTTACAATGCCTGAAAACCACTGTCAAGTAATGGCGTTGATGATGAGGTTTCAGTAACAGACAGTACATGTTTAACAATGAAGACTTCACACGCAGAAATTCAATCATTTATTCCAAACAGGATTTCACGTTCTCCTGTATGTTAGCTATGCATACAAAACCATGTTAACAATGGAGACTGAAAGATTTGAAACATTGAGTGTCTAACACTTGATCTAACCTGACATGCAAGAAAACGCTAACAGTTAACACATCGTAAAATAAAGATCTAAATAACAACAGTAGCACCATTTGTCAAGTATTTTTGTAGCACATAATGAGAATCATGAAGCAAAACAGTTAAACTGGAAGTCGATATATTTGAAATGAAAACGTAGTCTGCTAGGTTAACATTTGCAATATTTATACCATCATGTTCATTAACATCCTTTCAACTCTGTTTTGTGTAGGGATACGATTTTGATCAGAGATTACAGTTTTGTCGTTTTGCTTTAAACTCATTATACAATATAATATATTATTTGCTAACTTTCTGTGAAAAGTTTAAATATTTATTAAACAAACGTTTTATACAACAATGACGACTTTGAGGATGCAAGTGTTTCACATTAAAGGCGAGTGACCAGTGACGTTCCTCTCCACACAGTACTCTCAACACTTGCCTGGTAACGTTTTAGGTGAGTGACCAGTGACGTTCCTCTCCACACAGTACTCTCAACACTTGCCTGGTAACGTTTTAGGTGAGTGACCAGTGACGTTCCTCTCCATACAGTACTCTCAACACTTGCCTGGTAACGTTTTAGGTGAGTGACCAGTGACATTCCTCTCCAAACAGTACTCTCAACACTTGCCTGGTAACACTTTAGGCGAGTGACCAGTCACGTTCCTCTCCACACAGTATTCTCAACACTTGCCTGGTAACGCTTTAGGCGAGTGACCAGTCACGTTCCTCTCCACACAGTACTCTCAACACTTGCCCGGTAACGCTTTAGGCGAGTGACCAGTCACGTTCCTCTCCATACAGTATTCTCAACACTTGCCCGGTAACGCTTTAGGTGAGTGACCAGTCACGTTCCTCTCCATACAGTACTCTCAACACTTGCCCGGTAACGCTTTAGGCGAGTGACCAGTCACGTTCCTCTCCATACAGTACTCTCAACACTTGCCCGGTAACGTTTTAGGAGAGTGACCAGTCACGTTCCTCTCCACACAGTACTCTCAACACTTACCATAGTAAATGTTTCAAGACATTTGATTGGAAACTTCAAGTGATCCATCACCTGGAACCATAGTAAACGTTTCAAGACATTTGATTGGAAACTTGACGTGATCACTCACCTGGAACCATAGTAAACGTTTCAAGACATTTGATTGGAAACTTCAAGTGATCCCTCACCTGGAACCATTTCAGGAGTGTGATCTTCAGCTTGTCTTGATTTTGCAAGTACTGAAGACGATATAAAGTGGAATAATGTCATTATGGACATATGTAATAAATATCACTAAGAGCAGGTTTTATACCAGATATATTACAATTAGAAACAGCCATAATGCCATTGCAGATTGGTATAACACAATTATGAACATGTTTAATACCATTATGAACAAGAATAATATCAACATGAACAGATGTAATACCATTATGAAATGTTATATTACCACTGTGAAAGGTATAACACCATTTTAACAGGTGGAATACCATTAATTAAGGTATAATACCACTATGAATGGTTATAATACCACTGTGAATAGGTAGAATACCATTTTTAACAGGTAAAATACCACTAATTAATGAAAAGGCATAATACCATTATGAAAGGTTATATTACCAAAGCAAACAGGTATAATACCACTTTTAATGGGTAGAATACCATTAATATATGAATAGGTATAATATCATTAGCAACAGGTATAAAACCATTAGTAACAGGTGCTATTTAACTAACTTGCAAGTTAGAATATACTGCTAGAAACACAGCTATACACAAAACATGGTCTGCAACCCACAAAATGTACCAAACGTTCTGCATGTGTATCAACATTTATTTACACCTTACACTTGTAAAACAGCAAACTGCTTGCATGTGTATATTAATATTTATTTACAATTTGTACTCTGTAAAACGTAGTTATTATGAACTAAATGTTAAAACACAAAGGTTGTACATTAAACTATGAGTAATAAATATTTACATTGTGGTAACACTAATTTGTAAAAATAAACTATAACGAGCAAATAACCTGGAGGGATTGAGCCGTGTTATATCGTAGTGATTCAGTCTGTATGGTATATTTACAAAAGCAGGATTTCATTTCAAATTATTATTTGACACCCAAGTCATTCCGAGCATTCATTGAACATTTCACATTTCTAATAAAATGTAAAATGACTTGGTGGGAAGAACACCTATCCATCAATCCATCAGTCTTATCATTTTACATGTCTGACTGTGATGGCTTCAATCCTGGTTAATGTGAAGCTCTGGCTCATGCTTATACATGTACATGTAAAACATTTTGTCTGCACTCAAGCTATTACAAACTGTTCGAAGTCCGATTTACACAGCCTGATCTTCAGTTCTTAACAGTTAGTATAAGTGTATACTGCACCCACCTGGTAATAAAGCTGATCTTAGCCACTACACTAACAACTGCTGGTAGTAGGTGAGTATAGCAAGTGGTTCCCAGTGCCTCTTAACAATGCCAGAAGGTACCGCTTCAGAAAGTGTTCACACTAAACCCACACCTACAGCTTATAGGAAATGGCAGGTATGTGGCAGGGATGGCCACAAGATACCTGTTTCAGTTGAAGAGACAAGGACATGGATGTGGAGATGGACAGTGACTAAAGTTGAAACGATAGGAAGAGCTGCCAGATTGAGAAGACATCTGCTGGATTTCAAAGGAGAGAAAGAAAAGGGATAAAAGAACTGCAATAATGAACTTGGTAGGCGTCTCATCAGACATGGTTGCAATCATTTTCACAAAAGTGATCTCATTGATGGACGAAAGCAGATATAGTTTACGAAAGCAGATCACCGAAAGTTGGTATGTCATTAAATTTGTGAAAATGAAAATGCAACGTGTTAATCAGTATAAAACTGATCTCTGAGAACATCACCTGAATTGTTAATCTACTCGCAGACGGGAGCAGTTACAGGTTGACACCTACCATAATTATGTCTTACAGGTTGTTTCACAGCTGTGGTGGCAGTACTCATCACAGGTGCCACCGGTGGGACAGGATATGCTCAGCTTTCTCCGACACCTGATATCATCACTGTTTTGACAGTGATTCATGAGTGACATCATCACAACTATATTTATTCTAATGAACTCTGTCCTCTACTAGTTTTGTATTTAATTAGTTTGGGAGTGGCAGTCCTCTTTTGAGCAGTGCAGGAAGGATGAAATCTTCAGTAAAGGATCTCCTCGGGAGTGGCGAGGCACTAGATAGAGATTCCTGGAATCAACCACTATTTTACCAAATACTCCTTTGACTCTGCATTGTGCAGAGATATGGTTTTAATTGCAGATAATGACTTTGTATTCAGATTTATAGCAGACTGACCCCACTTTCACTTTGAGTATTGAAGAACTAAGATATGACACTAAATAAAGTCATATGTCATCACATATATTAATGAGTACTTCTTCATTTGTTTGTTTCTTGAATGCTGCAAATATTCTATCACATAATGTTAGGTAGTTGGGGAAGAAATCAACCAGATGTAACATTGTAGTGTTATGTGTAACATTATTCTATAACATGTTAGGTAGTTGGGGAAGAAATCAACCAGATGTAACATTGTAGTGTTATGTGTAACATTATTCTATAACACAATGTTAGTGTACCTGGGGATACAGTCAACCAGATATAACATTGTAATGTTAGTGTACGTGGGGATACAGTCAACCCGATATAACATTGTAATGTTAGTGTACGTGGGGATACAGTCAACCAGATATAACATTGTAATGTTAGTGTACGTGGGGATACAGTCAACCAGATATAACATTGTAATGTTAGTGTACGTGGGGATACAGTCAACCCGATATAACATTGTAATGTTAGTTTACGTGGGGATACAGTCAACCAGATATAACATTGTAATGTTAGTGTACGTGGGGATACAGTCAACCAGATATAACATTGTAATGTTAGTGTACATGGGGATACAGTCAACCCGATATAACATTACAATGTTATAATATGTGGATAATAAGAAGGTAGGTCTACTGTCACTACCCTAAAGATGAAAATTAGGTGCAGGTAACTGTGGCCATTACAATAACTTTGTCAGTATGATAAGAATGGCATTTAGGTGCAGATAACTGTGTACACATATAGATGTTACAATTATGAAAGCCGTCACTCTGACACTGGAGAAGACTTGAGCTGTGTATTTGAAGGTTGTCAAAGGTTTTATGCCACACAGATCTACCCCATTATCATTTTGTTATATTAAAAAACGTTACACATAATGCACCAAATTTAAGAAGCCTGTTGTTCTTAAACGCAGGTGTACGTAATTACACGCATGTAAGTCTAAAACAGGCTTTGTAAATTTGGCTCAATGTGTCATTTGATCAAAATGTGCAAGGAATAAAAAAACTTAATACTGAAACAGAATGTAAATTTGCATGGCCTAATGAATCGGATGATTAAAAAAAAAATATGTATAAGATTTTCTAGTTCAATTTTACAGAAGAAGAATCCTAAAAGAACTGTGTGGAAAATCTGTGTAACTCATAGTATAGCCATGCACCTGCTTTAACAATACATTTATGTTAGTTAATTTGTAGAGAGATATTTCTACCTGTATAAGTGATACATGACAAACACCTAGATGTTGTAGGTAGTTCAAACTGGTGATATCATGACATAATAATACAGCGAAACTGGTTTCAACCGGATATTTCTACCTGTATAAGTGATACATGGCAAACACCTAGATGTTGTAGGTAGTTCAAACTGGTGATATCATGACATAATAATACCGCGAAACTGGTTTCAACCGGATATTTCTACCTGTATAAGTGATACATGACAAACACCTAGATGTTGTAGGTAGTTAAAACTGGTGATATCATGACATAATAATACAGCGAAACTGGTTTCAACCGGATCACGCCAGGGACCTAATATTTATCTCATGTAGACAGGATCTGCTGTTCGGAAGGTTGCGTTGTAGAATTTAGAAAATTCAAGACAATGAAACTTAGCCGGTTTAGACAGGTTTATGGTTTGTTCAGACAGGTTTAGACAGGTTTCACTGTATTGTGTTTAAAACAGATGCAGTCTGTTTACATTTTACAACACAACACTGTGACTGCAGTAACAAATATTTGTGACATTTGCACAATAATCAACTACAAACAATGCATCCCAGAAATTATTAATCTCAACGTGGTTCCTCAAAATCACAAACTCAAACCCACCATAAGTTGTGATTAACTTTAGAAAACCCAGTATAAATTCAACATGGTTCCTCAAATTCACAAACTCAAACCCACCATAAGTTGTGATTAATTTTAGAAAACCCAGTATAAATTCAACATGGTTCCTCAAATTCACAAACTCAAACCCACCATAAGTTGTGATTAACTTTAGAAAACCCAGTATAAATTCAACATGGTTCCTCAAATTCACAGTCACAAACTCAAACCCACCATAAGTTGTGATTAATTTTAGAATACCCAGTATAAATTCAACATGGTTCCTCAAATTCACAAACTCTAACCCACCATAAGTTGTGATTAACTTTAGAAAACCCAATTCAAGCCGTCATGTGAATGATTATAAAAATAGATTTCGCACGTCACAGTTTATCAACATTAACTGCCGAGTGCCTCAAACTCCTCGATGGTCATTGCGTCGAGTCGTTGGTGACTGGGCTGGGAGGCTGTGTTCGACTCCTCAGAGTTGTCGCTGGCGTCGTCCGATGTGTAGCTCATGCGGGTGTGCCACTTGCTGTTCACAGGGAACTGCTGTTGCTGTTGCTGCTTGCTGGCGCCCCCGTGGCTCAAGTCGTTGACGAACATGCCCAGCTTGTTCCGAAGTAGAGAGCCACACATGGAATCTCGGTTGTTGTTGTCCAAGTAATGAGAACTGTCCATCACGGCCACCTTCTGTGCCGGCATCACGCTAGGACCAGAGTGCGACAGATAGCCGTCGGTCATCGCGGCCATATTTCGGCCACCGCACGACGATGATGTTTTCTGTCCGGTCCCGGTCCCGCTGCTGGCGTACGTTGAGTAGTAGTCGCTGTCTGATGGGATGTTTACCAGGGAGTCGCGGTCCTGGGAGCCATTACCAACTCGCGGAGTCCGTCGGAATTTCGGCGGGGGGTCGATTTTTGGCGTGGGGGTCGAATTTGCATTGAGGTTGATCTTCAGCTCCAGTCTGTTCCCACTAGCATCTTGTGGCGGGCACGGCGTGATGATGTTGATGTTATCGTCGTTACGTTGTTTCTTACTTGAACCCACATCGTCACTGCTCGTGTACGAATGTCTGAACGGGTTTCCGTTGCATGGTGTGCTTGACGCTACAGCGTTCCCGTAGGAAGCGCACCAGCCATTGGACTCGGCCTGCGTGAGGTTGTAGGAGAGACTGTCGCAAGACATCTCGCGGTGACCGCTGTCCGGAGACTCGGTGTCCAGGCTGGCCTTGGTGTTCTCAAACATGGCGTTGTCCGACACCGACTGTAAGTACGAACTGTCCACCTCGCGGAACTCTGGGAGGTACACAGGGCCTGGGCGAGGGGTCGATGGGTCGGGCAGTATCGGGACCTGGAACAACAAATAATACACTTTCAGTCAAATGTCGTCCACTATTTCCACATGTACATTAAGACACACGATATGTGATACAAAATAACAGTATTCAGTAAACAAACATGACAAATACTGGTTGTAGTATGTACATGTATGTTCAAAATGTAAGTTTTTGGTCCTACTCTTATATAAGGATAAAAATTTGGTTTATACCCCACCCCTCCACACTAATGACTGTCCTCTACCACTAATGACTGTCCTCTACCACACTAGAGACTGTCCTCTACCACACTAGAGATTGTGCTCTACCACACTAGAGACTGTCCTCTACCACACTAGAGATTGTGCTCTACCACACTACAGATTGTGCTCTACCACACTAATGACTGTCCTCTACCACACTAGTGACTGTCCTCTACCACACTAGAGATTGTCCTCTACCACACTAGAGATTGTGCTCTACCACACTAGTGACTGTCCTCTACCACACTAGTAACTGTCCTCTACCACACTAGAGACTGTCCTCTACCACACTAGTGACTGTCCTCTACCACACTAGAGATTGTGCTCTACCACACTAGTGACTGTCCTCTACCACACTAGAGATTGTGCTCTACCACACTAGTGACTGTCCTCTACCACACTAGAGATTGTGCTCTACCACACTAGTGACTGTCCTCTACCACACTAGAGATTGTGCTCTACCACACTAGTGACTGTCCTCTACCACACTAGAGATTGTGCTCTACCACACTAATGACTGTCCTCTACCACACTAGTGACTGTCCTTTACCACACTAGAGATTGTGCTCTACCACACTAGTGACTGTCCTCTACCACACTAATGACTGTCCTCTACCACACTAGAGATTGTGCTCTACCACACTACAGATTGTGCTCTACCACACTAATGACTGTCCTCTACCACACTAGAGATTGTGCTCTACCACACTAGAGATTGTGCTCTACCACACTAGTGACTGTCCTCTACCACACTAGTGACTGTCCTCTACCACACTAGAGATTGTGCTCTACCACACTAATGACTGTCCTCTTCCACACTAGAGATTGTGCTCTACCACACTAGTGACTGTCCTCTACCACACTAGAGATTGTGCTCTACCACACTAGTGACTGTCCTCTACCACACTAGAGATTGTGCTCTACCACACTAGAGACTGTCCTCTACCACACTAGTAACTGTCCTCTACCACACTAGAGACTGTCCTCTACCACACTAGTGACTGTCCTCTACCACACTAGAGATTGTGCTCTACCACACTAGTGACTGTCCTCTACCACACTAGAGACTGTGCTCTACCACACTAGTGACTGTCCTCTACCACACTAGAGATTGTGCTCTACCACACTAGTGACTGTCCTCTACCACACTAGAGATTGTGCTCTACCACACTAGTGACTGTCCTCTACCACACTAGAGATTGTGCTCTACCACACTAATGACTGTCCTCTACCACACTAGTGACTGTCCTTTACCACACTAGAGATTGTGCTCTACCACACTAGTGACTGTCCTCTACCACACTAGTGACTGTCCTCTACCACACTAGAGATTGTGCTCTACCACACTAGTGACTGTCCTCTACCACACTAATGACTGTCCTCTACCACACTAGAGATTGTGCTCTACCACACTACAGATTGTGCTCTACCACACTAATGACTGTCCTCTACCACACTAGAGATTGTGCTCTACCACACTAGAGATTGTGCTCTACCACACTAGTGACTGTCCTCTACCACACTAGTGACTGTCCTCTACCACACTAGAGATTGTGCTCTACCACACTAATGACTGTCCTCTTCCACACTAGAGATTGTGCTCTACCACACTAGTGACTGTCCTCTACCACACTAGAGATTGTGCTCTACCACACTAGTGACTGTCCTCTACCACACTAGAGATTGTGCTCTACCACACTAGAGACTGTCCTCTACCACACTAGTAACTGTCCTCTACCACACTAGAGACTGTCCTCTACCACACTAGTGACTGTCCTCTACCACACTAGAGATTGTGCTCTACCACACTAGTGACTGTCCTCTACCACACTAGAGACTGTGCTCTACCACACTAGTGACTGTCCTCTACCACACTAGAGATTGTGCTCTACCACACTAGTGACTGTCCCCTACCACACTAGAGATTGTGCTCTACCACACTAGTGACTGTCCTCTACCACACTAGAGATTGTGCTCTACCACACTAGAAACTGTCCTCTACCACACTAGTGACTGTGCTCTACCACACTAGAGACTGTCCTCTACCATACTAGAGACTGTCCTCTACCACACTAGTGACTGTCCTCTACCACACTAGAGATTGTGCTCTACCACACTAGTGACTGTCCTCTACCACACTAGAGACTGTTCTCTACCACACTAGTGACTGTCCTCTACCACACTAGAGACTGTGCTCTACCACACTAGTGACTGTCCTCTACCACACTAGGGATTGTGCTCTACCACACTAATGACTGTCCTCTACCACACTAGTGACTGTCCTCTACCACACTAATGACTGTCCTCTTCCACACTAGAGATTGTGCTCTACCACACTAGTGACTGTCCTCTACCACACTAGAGATTGTGCTCTACCACACTAGTGACTGTCCTCTACCACACTAGAGATTGTGCTCTACCACACTAGAGACTGTCCTCTACCACACTAGTAACTGTCCTCTACCACACTAGAGACTGTCCTCTACCACACTAGTGACTGTCCTCTACCACACTAGAGATTGTGCTCTACCACACTAGTGACTGTCCTCTACCACACTAGAGACTGTGCTCTACCACACTAGTGACTGTCCTCTACCACACTAGAGATTGTGCTCTACCACACTAATGACTGTCCTCTTCCACACTAGAGATTGTGCTCTACCACACTAGTGACTGTCCTCTACCACACTAGAGATTGTGCTCTACCACACTAGTGACTGTCCTCCACCACACTAGTGACTGTCCTTTACCACACTAGAGATTGTGCTCTACCACACTAGAGACTGTGCTCTACCACACTAGAGATTGTGCTCTACCACACTAGTGACTGTCCTCTACCACACTAGTGACTGTCCTCTACCACACTAGAGATTGTGCTCTACCACACTAGTGACTGTCCTCTACCACACTAATGACTGTCCTCTACCACACTAGAGATTGTGCTCTACCACACTAGAGATTGTGCTCTACCACACTAATGACTGTCCTCTACCACACTAGAGATTGTGCTCTACCACACTAGAGATTGTGCTCTACCACACTAGTGACTGTCCTCTACCACACTAGTGACTGTCCTCTACCACACTAGAGATTGTGCTCTACCACACTAATGACTGTCCTCTTCCACACTAGAGATTGTGCTCTACCACACTAGTGACTGTCCTCTACCACACTAGAGATTGTGCTCTACCACACTAGTGACTGTCCTCTACCACACTAGAGACTGTGCTCTACCACACTAGTGACTGTCCTCTACCACACTAGAGACTGTGCTCTACCACACTAGTGACTGTCCTCTACCACACTAGTGACTGTCCTCTACCACACTAGAGATTGTGCTCTACCACACTAGTGACTGTCCTCTACCACACTACAGATTGTGCTCTACCACACTAGTGACTGTCCTCTACCACACTAGAGATTGTGCTCTACCACACTAGTGACTGTCCTCTACCACACTAGAGATTGTGCTCTACCACACTAATGACTGTCCTCTACCACACTAATGACTGTCCTCTACCACACTAGAGATTGTGCTCTACCACACTAGTGACTGTCCTCTACCACACTAGTAACTGTCCTCTACCACACTAGAGATTGTGCTCTACCACACTAGTGACTGTCCTCTACCACACTAGAGATTGTGCTCTACCACACTAGTGACTGTCCTCTACCACACTAGTAACTGTCCTCTACCACACTAGAGATTGTGCTCTACCACACTAGTGACTGTCCTCTACCACACTAATGACTGTCCTCTACCACACTAGAGATTGTGCTCTACCACACTAGTGACTGTCCTGTACCACACTAGTAACTGTCCTCTACCACACTAGAGATTGTGCTCTACCACACTAGTGACTGTCCTCTACCACACTAGAGATTGTGCTCTACCACACTAGTGACTGTCCTCTACCACACTAGAGATTGTGCTCTACCACACTAGTAACTGTCCTCTACCACACTAGTAACTGTCCTCTACCACACTAGTAACTGTCCTCTACCACACTAGTAACTGTCCTCTACCACACTAGTAACTGTCCTCTACCACACTAGAGATTGTGCTCTACCACACTAGTGACTGTCCTCTACCACACTAGTAACTGTCCTCTACCACACTAGAGATTGTGCTCTACCACACTAGAGATTGTGCTCTACCACACTAGTGACTGTCCTCTACCACACTAGTGACGGTGCTCTACCACACTAGAGATTGTGCTCTACCACACTAGTGACTGTCCTCTACCACACTAGTGACTGTCCTCTACCACACTAGAGATTGTGCTCTACCACACTAGAGACTGTGCTCTACCACACTAGTGACTGTCCTCTACCACACTAGAAATTGTGCTCTACCACACTAGAGACTGTGCTCTACCACACTAGAGACTGTGCTCTACCACACTAGAGAATGTGCTCTACCACACTAGTGACTGTCCTCTACCACACTAGTGACTGTCCTCTACCACACTAGAGATTGTCCTCTACCACACTAGAGACTGTGCTCTACCACACTAGAGACTGTGCTCTACCACACTAGAGATTGTGCTCTACCACACTAGAGAATGTGCTCTACCACACTAGTGACTGTCCTCTACCACACTAGTGACTGTCCTCTACCACACTAGAGATTGTGCTCCCTGTGTTCTAATGCAGAAAATTGTGAAATTAAATCATTTTGGGTTTTTTTTCGACTGAAGCAAAAAAAATTCAGAATTCCATGGATAATATTTAAACTAAAAATTACAACATAAAACTGACTTATGTAATCAAGTGTTTAAGTCTTGACTATAGCAATTAATAAGATAAAAGGCATGTATGCTTACTGAAAGCTCAAGACATTTTAAACTATGCCCATTTGGTGTCCAACAAATGATTATTTGGAAACCTGTATGAGAGAGGAAACCCACTGCTGCCAAATTGGATATTCGTATCAAACAGCATCAAGGAATCTTTGAAGTATACTTTCCCCTAGACAAAATCCCCATAGAGTCCACTGAGCGCGATCGATCCTTCAACTGACCGCAGCTCTAGGCGAGCACTATACCACTGAGCTATACACTCCCTCCCTTACACCATTAATGAGACTGGACGTGGTGCGTACTATACCACTGAGCTATACACCCCCCCACACCATTAATGAGACTGGACGTGGTGTGTACTATACCACTGAGCTATACCCTCCCTCCCCCAGACCATTAATGAGACTGGACGTGGTGTGTACTATACCACTGAGCTATACACTCCCTCCCTCCCCCACACCATTAATGAGACTGGACGTGGTGTGTACTATACCACTGAGCTATACACTCCCTCCCTCCCCCACACCATTAATGAGACTGGATGTGGTGCGTACTATACCACTGAGCTATACCCTCCCTCCCCCACACCATTAATGAGACTGGATGTGGTGTGTACTATACCACTGAGCTATACCCTCCCTCACCTCATTAATGAGACTGGACGTGGTGCATACTATACCACTGAGTTATACCCTCCCTCCCCCACACCATTAATGAGACTGGATGTGGTATGTACTATACCACTGAGCTATACCCTCCATCCCTCACATCATTAATGAGACTGGATGTGGTATGTACTATACCACTGAGCTATACCCTCCATCCCTCACATCATTAATGAGACTGGATGTGGTAGGTACTATACCACTAAGCTATACCCTCCCACACACCACTAATGAGACTGGATGTGGTGCATACTATACCACTGAGCTATACCCTCCCACACACCATTAATGAGACTGGATGTGGTGCATACTATACCACTGAGCTATACCCTCCCTCCCTCCCTCACACCATTAATGAGACTGGATGTGGTGTGTACTATACCACTGAGCTATACCCTCCCCCACACCATTAATGAGACGATGTGGTGTGTACTATACCACTGAGCTATAACCTCCCTCCCCCACACCATTAATGAGACTGGATGTGGTACGTACTATACCACTGAGCTATACCCTCCCTCATAACATTAATGAGACTGGATGTGGTGCTTACTATACCACCGAGCTATACCCTCCCTCATACCATTAATGAGACTGGATGTGGTGCGTACTATACCACTGAGCTATACCCTCCCTCCCTCACACCATTAATGAGACTGGATGTGGTGCGTACTATACCACCGAACTATACCCTCCCTCCCCCACACCATTAATGAGACTGGACGTGGTACGTACTATACCACTGAGCTATACCCTCCCTCCCTCCCCCACACCATTAATGAGACTGGACGTGGTGCATACTATACCACTGAGCTATACCCTCCCTCCCCCACATCATTAATGAGACTGGACGTGGTGCGTACTATACCACTGAGCTATACTCTCCCTCCCCCACACCATTAATGAGACTGGATGCAGTTCGTGCATTCAGTCCCACTGTTGTGTGTTATGCGTCTGCGGCTTGTGTTTTGGATATATACAATTATTTCACTGTGGCTGGCTGCATACATTCTGCAGACGCTCTCAATGACACTAATTTCAAATTTTTGTTTTACACCCCCCCGCCACCTACAGTCTATATGAGTCTTACAAGTAACAAGTTGGTATTTTCTGCACATTAGTCTCAACTGAGCTTGTATTACCTGAGGTGGGGTATGAAAAAGAACATCCGAGTTTGAGGATATTCCGTTGACCTTGATCTCAAGATCTTGTATCCTGACCACCAGCTGCGTCACATGATCCAGAAGGTCGCGATTATGCATTAACAACTGATGAGCACGAGCCTAGAAAAACAACAACAACAACAACATGGTTTCAGGTTTACTTAATTCTTTACAGGTTTACTGATCAGCGTGCTAAAAGCCTTGGTCAAACAAAATCTCAAATATGTTCTCATAAAGCATTGTCTTGTTTTCAGTCTTCTATGCTGAAACAGTTGCTTACAACAGAGCCTCAGGGTAAACATTTTAAATCTAGAATTGGAAAATTTAATTTTATTGTAAAGTAACATTTTCCAGTGATAGAATTTCTATCAGTTAATGAGATGGGGTTTTTAAATCCTAAATTATGTAACTTCAACAAAAGATTTTCATTTTTTATAAACAGAATATAACAATTTCACCTAGGGAATATCTCAGTGATGTTCTAATTATAGAATTTGTGATGGTATTCAAGAAGAGATCCTCACTGATTTAAGTATCTAGAACACAATGTTCATCAATAAAGATTTATTTATTTATTTATTTATATATTTTTTTGATTCTGCTGTCTAACTGTATATAATATTTTAAATTGTACAATGTTGGGAAAGGTCTTTATATAGACTATTTCTGCTGACCAATTCCAAGTACTAAAAATACTAACAGAAATAAAAACAATAAAGATATTTTTCAGGAACAAAGAGACATCAAATAAACAAGAAATTCACACAAGATATTTTTGCCTGATGATAAAATCAGATAATTATTTTTATTTTTGTGCAAGAAAATATCTCAATACAGATTTCACAGCTCACCTACTGGATGGAATGAGTCGTTTAAAACAACTATGACCTTGTCAAAACATCCCTTTCACTCAAGAGTTCAGACTGAATACAATAATAATTTGTTATTAAAATTATAAATGGCTGGATGAGGTAGGCTACAAACATTGTTGAGTTGCACACAAACTCTTCGGTTATTAAAATTCTAATGGTTAGAATGCATTTAAGCTATGTTGGTTTTACTGTCATTGTTTCATTATTCAAATGCTAATGGCTGGAATGAAAGAAAGAAAGAAATGTTTTATTTAATGACACACTCAACACATTTTATTTACGGTTATATGGCGTCAGATATATGGTTAAGAACCACACAGATTATGAGAGGAAACCCGCTTTCGCCACTACATGGGCTACTCTTTCCAACTAGCAGCAAGGGATCTTTTATTTGCGTTTCCCACAAGCAGGATAGCACAAACCATGGCCTTTGTTGAACCAGTTATGGATCACTGGTCGGTACAAGTGGTTTACACCTACCCATTGAGCCTTGCAGAATACTCACTCAGGGTTTGGAGTCGGTATCTGGATTAAAAATCCCATGACTCGACTGGGATCCGAACCCAGTACCTACTAGCCTGTAGACCGATGGCCTAACCACGATGCCACCGAGGCCGGGGGCTGGAATGAGGTATGGTAGAAGCCATGTTGATTTCCATGTCAACTGTTTAGTAATTCAGAATGTAATGTTACAAATGACAGGAAGCTACATGTAAGTAGTGTTCCATAACACTGACCCGAGCCTCTATCCGTGCGGCTATCTCTGCTGACAGCTGATCCATCAGGAGATGGCCACCTATGTCTGGGTTAGGGTTAGGGTTATGGTTAGTAGTGTTCCATGACACCTGGGTTTGGGTAAGGGTCAGGGTCAGGGTCAGGGTCAGGGTTAGTAGTGTTCCATGACACCTGGGTCTGGATAAGAGTCAGGGTTAGTAGTGTTCCATGACACCTGGGTCTGGGTTAGGGTCAAGGGTTAGGGTTAGGGTCAGGGTCAGGATTAGTAGTGTTCCGTGACACCTGGGTCTGGGTAAGGGTCAGGGTCAGGGTTAGTAGTGTTCCCGCGACACCTGGGTCTGGGTAAGGGTTAGTAGAGTTACATGACACCTGGCTCTGGGTTAGGGTCAGGATTAGTAGTGTTCCGTGACACCTGGGTCTGGGTAAGGGTCAGGGTCAGTGGTGTTCCCGTGACACCTGGGTCTGGGTTAGGGTCAAGGGTAAGGGTTAGTAGTGTTCCATGACACCTGGGTCTGGGTCAGGGTCAAGGGTTAGTAGTGTTCTGTGACACCTGGGTCTGTGTCTGGGTTAGGGTCAAAGGTTAGGGTTAGTAGTGTTCCGTGACACCTGGGTCTGTGTCTGGGTTAGGGTCAGGATTAGTAGTGTTCCATGACACCTGGGTCTGTGTCTGGGTTAGGGTCAAAGGTCAGGGTCAGGGTTAATAGTGTTCCATGACACCTGGGTCAGGATTAGTAGAGTTCCGTGACACCTGGGTCTGGGTAAGGGTCAGGGTCAGGGTTAGTAGTGTTCCCACGACACCTGGGTCTGGGTAAGGGTTAGTAGTGTTCCATGACACCTGGGCGTGGGTTAGGGTCAGGATTAGTAGTGTTCCGTGACACCTGGGTCTGGTTAAGGGTCAGGGTCAGTGGTGTTCCCGTGACACCTGGGTCTGGGTCAGGGTCAAGGGTTAGTAGTGTTCCGTGACACCTGGGTCTGTGTCTGGGTTAGGGTCAAAGGTTAGGGTTAGTAGTGTTCCGTGACATCTGGGTCTGGGTTAGGGTCAAAGGTCAGGGTCAGGATTAGTAGTGTTCCATGACACCTGGGTCTGTGTCTGGGTTAGGGTCAAAGGTCAGGGTCAGGGTTAGTAGTGTTCCATGACACCTGGGTCTGGGTAAGGGTCAGGGATAGTAGTGTTCCGTGACACCTGGGTCTGTGTCTGGGTTAGGGTCAAAGGTTAGGGTTAGGGTCAGGGTCAGGATTAGTAGTGTTCCGTGACACCTGGGTCTGGGTAAGGGTCAGGGTTAGTAGTGTTCCGTGACACCTGGGTCTGTGTCTGGGTTAGAGTTAGGGTCAGGGTCAGGATTAGTAGTGTTCCGTGACACCTGGGTCTGCGTCAGGGTTAGTAGTGTTCTGTGACATCTGGGTCTGTGTCTGGGTTAGGGTCAGGATCAGGATTAGTAGTGTTCTGTGATACCTGGGTCTGCGTCAGGGTCAGGGTTAGTAGTGTTGCGTGACACTGACCTGAGCCTCTATCCGCGCTGCTGTCTCTGCTGACAGCTGATCCTTGAGGAGGTGGACCTGCGCGATGGCCACCTGTGTCTGGTGCTGCTGCTGCTCTAGCTGTTGTCGCAGCAACTGCATCTGGTGGTGGGCACTCAGCGGGAGCTGGGATTCCTGAGCGTAGTCACCGAGGATAACAGGAGAGCCGAGAGGAGAGGAGATTGTTGTGCCGCCGCCGGGCTGAAAACATCGGTAGTAATCACCATTACCAGTCTTTATACTGACCAAACATCGGTAGTAATCACCATTAACAGTCTTTATACTGATCATACATCGGTAGTAATCACCATTAACAGTCTTTATACTGATCAAACATCGGTAGTAATCACCATTAACAGTCTTCATACTGATCAAACATCGGTAGTAATCACCATTAACTGTCTTTATACTGATCAAACATCGGTAGTAATCACCATTAACAGTCTTTATACTGACCAAACATCGGTAGTAATCACCATTAACAGTCTTTATACTGATCATACATCGGTAGTAATCACCATTAACAGTCTTTATACTGATCAAACATCGGTAGTAATCACCATTAACAGTCTTCATACTGATCAAACATCGGTAGTAATCACCATTAACTGTCTTTATACTGATCAAACATCGGTAGTAATCACCATTAACAGTCTTTATACATCAGTAGCTACCACAATTAATTGTTGTTACAGTAGTTTAAAATCCTGTCATGTACCACTAATAACAGAAATCAGTGTGATAGAAAATGTGCATCTTAAATTACTAATCCCCCTTCTGCACTAAAATACATGTATATTGTCGATACAAAGTTCATGCACTTGTCTATTACAACCAATCTGTAAAAGCTGTGTACCTGTCTATTTAAGCCACACCTCTGGTTGAAGACACAAATAAGCCAATAGGTTCACAAAGATGAACCAAACCTATAGGACATATTCTGAGACCCATCATTCTACATTATAACTAAGAAGATGTTTACACATAACAAAGAATGTAAACAAGTGACCTATATAACACTAAAACCAGCTCACAGTGGGTGTACCGGCTCCCATGGACTGGAGCAACTTCTGAGCTTGTTTGAGCGCAAGATCAGTGGGTGGCGTCACCTTGTTATTCAGAGTTGTCTCCTCTTCTTTCTTATTCAGCTCTTTTTCCTGCTTTTCCTTTGCATCCAAGTCTGAAAAATCCAACAAGACACAAATTATATAAGTCTTAACATATCCAACAAGACACATATTATATACCTCACTATGTCTTAACATATCCAACAAGACTTACATTATATACCTCACTAAGTATTAACCTCTATGTTTCTAGCACCTGTATAATGTGTGTCAGCACCAGTAATTAGCACATGGGTTGTGTAATCAATAATTATGAATGGTTTGCCTTTTTTATAACATACCAAACAGTCCTGTTTGTTTTTCCATCTCACACTGTTAGTAGTTGCTACACATGACTCCCATCACAGCTCTACAAACCTTCATGTTCGTCAAAACAAACACATCTGTAATTCTCAACTAAATAAAATTTCACCTACAAAAAACCCTAAAATAATCTGTTAGTAAGACAGTAAAGAAAATGGAGGGAAACAAGATGGCAAAGCTATATTATGGTAACGCAAATATACTAACAAGACTGAATGTCTTTTAAAATGTACTTTGCAATTTGCCAAAATTCAGTGGAATTGGTCTTGAAATCTATTTATGAAATCTGCAGTTTTGTTAGTTTGAATAAAATGGTCATAAGTAAAATAAAGACACTGAAAATTTAAATACTGAAATGTCTTTAATTGATTCAACGAGTTTTTAAAATATTAGTCGAAAACACATACCCGATACCTGCACCAACCAAACGACCAACCAACCACCACCAATCAACCAATACCAATCACATGTCCTCCAATCAAACAACCAACCAACCACCACCAATCAACCAATACCAATCACATGTCCTCCAATCAAACAACCAACCAACCACCACCAATCAACCAATACCAATCACATGTCCTCCAATCAAACAACCAACCAACCACCACCAATCAACCAATACCAATCACATGTCCTCCAATCAAACAACCAATCAACCAATACCAATCACATGTTCTCCAATCAAACAACCAACCAACCACCACCAATCAACCAATACCAATCACATGTCCTCCAATCAAACAACCAACCAACCACCACCAATCAACCAATACCAATCACATGTCCTCCAATCAAACATCACAAACATACTACATATATCAATTAAGCACACACTATTCCAATTACATAACTCAAAGAAAATGTTTTTCAGTTCTGCAAACATATTCTATGACATAATTTGTTTTAGTATGAAGGATTTAGATCTGCTAAAAACATTAAAAGGTATTTTTTATGACAAAGGAAATCAATAATTTATTTACCAAAGTAAAAAGCTGGACCTCTTATAAAATACAGTGAGGGAGCACAGTGTGATTGTCTTTCAAGTGTGTTACACAAGACCCAGTCAGAGTGTTTACCTCAGCACACAGATCGAGATAACAGCACACAGATCAAGATAACGACCAACACTCCCACCAGCTACTCAGCTAGACCTGTTGTTACAACCTTCAGGCAATGTTTACTGTTAACAACTCAACACTATGTAATATGGAAACTTTGGAAAAAAACTACACAAATTGTTACTAAATGAGCACAAAAAACCCTAAAACAATTTGTGAAAAATATTGACATTTTCTGCCTTCTTCTTCCACTCTCCACCAAAACAACAAGCTACCCCAGAGTGATGTGTTTCCAAGATAATTATCATTCTGATCGGCTTTCTCCATGTGAAGCAACTGCAAGCTGGCCACCAGTAGATCATAACAATCCTGTTATAGATTATTTTTTATCACATAGTAACCTATGGGGCTTGTTGTGATTGTGCAACAAAGTATTTCCTCCCAACTCGCCAAATTGTGTCAGTGTGAAGCTGCATGGCTCCTGTAGATGTGTTTTTATAATGACAGTGTTATCTCTTATCCACATCCATCTAGGACATAACCAAAATGAGTTCTCTGATGTTGTTAAATTATTCCCATTACAAACAATGCTGCATGTCAAAAATAATGATTCGAAGAAGAAAAACACACCAATAAAGTGAAAACTCCTCATTAATCTTGACTCATTAGTTATTTTTTTCAACACCAAATTCATTTCATGTACTCAGAGTAAGCCAAACTCCACAGCTAAATCAACAGGAACCTTTTAAATAGAAAATCATGGGGAATCTTTCTCAAATTTGAAATGTGCAATGTGGTGTTTATTAAGTCATATGTACGGCACGTGGATGCCTCAATCTACATGCCTTGATTATTGGCAGTATGCTATAATCTACCGCCGAGCTATACCCCACCCTGGCATTTATAAAAATTAATATAAGGATCAAATTAATATCAAATTGATATGTTCACTAAAAAGCTGTATGAAGCAGCAATACCACTGTCATGTATGGGATTACATTTGATGATGCAGCAATACCACTGTCATGTATGGGATTACATTTGATGATGCAGCAATACCATTGTCATGTATGGGATTACATTTGATGATGCAGCAATACCATTGTCATGTATGGGATTACATTTGATGATGCAGCAATACCAGTGTCATGTATGGGATTACATTTGATGATGCAGCAATACCAGTGTCATGTATGGGATTACATTTGATGATGCAGCAATACCAGTGTCATGTATGGGATTACATTTGATGATGCAGCAATACCATTGTCATGTATGGGATTACATTTGATGATGCAGCAATACCATTGTCATGTATGGGATTACATTTGATGATGCAGCAATACCATTGTCATGTATGGGATTACATTTGATGATGCAGCAATACCATTGTCATGTATGGGATTACATTTGATGAAGCACCAATACCACTGTCATGTATGGGATTACATTTGATGAAGCACCAATACCAGTGTCATGTATGGGATTACATTTGATGATGCAGCAATACCAGTGTCATGTATGGGATTACATTTGATGAAGCAGCAATACCAATGTCATGTATGGGATTACATTTGATGAAGCAGCAATACCTTTGTCATGTATGGGATTACATTTGATGAAGCACCAATACCACTGTCATGTATGGGATTACATTTGATGATGCAGCAATACCACTGTCATGTATGGGATTACATTTGATGATGCAGCAATACCAGTGTCATGTATGGGATTACATTTGATGATGCAGCAATACCACTGTCATGTATGGGATTACATTTGATGATGCACCCATCACTAGTTCATGACCAACTACGCAATAAAAATAATTTAAAAAATAAAAATAACAACTGAAGACCCCAGTCAAAGATAACAGACTTTGATCAATGAACAAGCACTTAATAACATTCTATTTTGAGAAGACGTAACAAGCTATCTGCGTCATCATAGTGCTAAACATGTTGACATGGAGAACATCAAAGATTGGCAATCTATAGACAACAATAATGACAGACTGGTGGATTGTGAAAGACAAATAGCCATTTAAAAGATGACATCATAACAGAGACAGGCACCAGTCTACAAATAACTACTGGGCTATTTTAGGAACATCAACGGGAATATTCTTGATGTTTTGACCTCATTGCAGAACTCCAGAATAATATCATGACTAAAAAGAATCCAACAGAGCCTTGGATGCGGGAATCTTCCAGAAAATCTGAATGCAAAACCATTATTCGCTAGCAAGACCATATCTCTACATTGGCATTTGGCAAAATAGTGGTTGATTCTCTTAATCTTTATCTACAGCAAGGAAACAAATAAAGTAACACAGGGAACAAGAGAGAAAGACATATTTTTCTTTAATGACACCATCACAGAAATAACAAGACAGTACATACCACAGCCATTGACATACACAACTGAAATACTTTGCGGTGGTGTGCAGATCAGAAAACACACATCCGTTTCTTGCTTTGTGTGACATGTTTCTTACTTTGTGTGACATGTTTTTACTGTGACATGTTTCTTACTTTGTGTGACATGTTTCTTACTTTGTGTGACATGTTTCTTACTTTGTGTGACATGTTTCATACTTTCTGTGACATGTTTCTCAATTTGTGTGACATGTTTCATACTTTGTGTGACGTTTCTCACTTTGTGTGACATGTTTCATACTTTCTGTGACATGTTTCTTACTTTGTGTGACATGTTTGACTTTGTGACATGTTTCTTACTATGTGTGACATGTTTCATACTTTGTGTGACATGACCGGCCTCGGTGGCGTCGTGGCAGACCATCGGTCTACAGGCTGGTAGGTACTGGGTTCGGATCCCAGTCGAGGCATGGGATTTTTAATCCAGATACCGACTCCAAACCCTGAGTGAGTGCTCCGCAAGGCTAAATGGGTAGGTGTAAACCACTTGCACCGACCAGTGATCCATAACTGGTTCAACAAAGGCCATGGTTTGTGCTATCCTGCCTGTGGGAAGCGCAAATAAAAGATCCCTTGCTGCCAATCGGAAGAGTAGCCCATGTAGTGGCGACAGCGGATTTCCTCTCAAAATCTGTGTGGTCCTTAACCATATGTCTGACGCCATATAACCGTAAATAAAATGTGTTGAGTGCGTCGTTAAATAAAACACTTCTTTCTTTCTTTGTGTGACATGTTTCATACTTTGTGTTTCATACTTTCTGTGACGTGTTTCTTACTTTGTGTGACATGTTTCTTACTTTGTGACATGTTTCTTACTTTGTGTGACATGTTTCATACTTTGTGTGACATGTTTCTCACTTTGTGTGACATGTTTCATACTTTGTGTGACATGTTTCTTACTTTGTGTGACATGTTTCTTACTTTGTGACATGTTTCTCACTTTGTGTGACATGTTTCATACTTTGTGTGACATGTTTCATACTTTGTGACATGTTTCTTACTTTGTGTGACATGTTTCTTACTTTGTGTGACATGTTTATGTGTGACATGTTTATGTTCTGTGACATGTTTCTTACTTTGTGTGACATGTTTCTCACTTTGTGTGACATGTTTCTCACTTTGTGTGACATGTTTCTTACTTTGTGTGACATGTTTCTTACTTTGTGTGACATGTTTCTACTTTGTGTGACATGTTTCTTACTTTGTGTGACATGTTTCTTACTTTGTGACATGTTTCTCACTTTGTGTGACATGTTTCTCACTTTGTGTGACATGTTTCTGACATGTTTCTTACTTTGTGTGACATGTGTGACATGTTTCTTACTTTGTGTGACATGTTTCTACTTTGTGTGACATGTTTCTCACTTTGTGTGACATGTTTCATACTTTGTGTGACATGTTTCTTACTTTGTGTGACATGTTTCTTACTTTGTGACATGTTTCTTACTTTGTGTGACATGTTTCTTACTTTGTGTGACATGTTTCTTATTTTCTGTGACATGTTTCTTACTTTGTGTGACATGTTTCTCACTTTGTGTGACATGTTTCTCACTTTGTGTGACATGTTTCATACTTTGTGTGACATGTTTCATACTTTGTGTGACATGTTTCTTACTTTGTGTGACATGTTTCTTATTTTCTGTGACATGTTTCTTACTTTGTGTGACATGTTTCTTATTTTCTGTGACATGTTTCTTACTTTGTGTGACATGTTTCTCACTTTGTGTGACATGTTTCTCACTTTGTGTGACATGTTTCATACTTTGTGTGACATGTTTCTTACTTTGTGTGACATGTTTCTTACTTTGTGTGACATGTTTCTTATTTTCTGTGACATGTTTCTTACTTTGTGTGACATGTTTCTCACTTTGTGTGACATGTTTCTCACTTTGTGTGACATGTTTCTTACTTTGTGTGATATGTTTCTCACTTTGTGTGACATGTTTCTCACTTTGTGACATGTTTCTTACTTTGTGTGACGTTTCATACTTTGTGTGACATGTTTCTCACTTTGTGTGACATGTTTCATACTTTGTGTGACATGTTTCTTACTTTGTGTGACATGTTTCTTACTTTGTGACATGTTTCTCACTTTGTGTGACATGTTTCATACTTTGTGTGACATGTTTCATACTTTGTGACATGTTTCTTACTTTGTGTGACATGTTTCTTACTTTGTGTGACATGTTTCTTATTTTCTGTGACATGTTTCTTACTTTGTGTGACATGTTTCTCACTTTGTGTGACATGTTTCTTACTTTGTGTGACATGTTTCTTACTTTGTGACATGTTTCTTACTTTGTGTGACACGTTTCTTATTTTCTGTGACATGTTTCTTACTTTGTGTGACATGTTTCTCACTTTGTGTGACATGTTTTTCACTTTGTGTGACATGTTTTTCACTTTGTGTGACATGTTTCTTACTTTGTGTGACATGTTTCTTACTTTGTGACATGTTTCTTACTTTGTGTGACATGTTTCTCACTTTGTGTGACATGTTTCATACTTTGTGTGACATGTTTCTCACTTTGTGTGACATGTTTCTTACTTTGTGACACGTTTCTTACTTTGTATGACATGTTTCTTACTTTCTGTGACATGTTTCTTATTTTCTGTGACATCCTACTTTGTGACATGTTTCTTACTTTCTGTGACATGTTTCTTACTTTCTGTGACATGTTTCTTACTTTGTGACATGTTTCTTACTTTCTGTGACATGTTTCTTACTTTCTTTGACATGTTTTTACTGTGACATGTTTCTTACTTTGTATGACATGTTTCTTACTTTCTGTGACATGTTTCTTATTTTCTGTGACATCCTACTTTGTGACATGTTTCTTACTTTGTGTGACATGTTTCTTACTTTGTGTGACATGTTTCTTACTTTGTGACATGTTTCTTACTTTCTGTGACATGTTTCTTACTTTGTGACATGTTTCCTACTTTCTGTGACATATTTTTACTGTGACATGTTTCTTACTTTCTGTGACATGTTTCTCGCTGTTTCCGGGTGACTTCTCATTGTTACTGTCCTCCCCATGTGGTGGGTTGCTAATCGTCAGTTTGTGACACACCTCGAATGCTTGGCCGATCGTCCTCACTATCCGCATAGCCTGGCTCTGAAATAACACACACAACACAGCAATTACAACACATCAATTACATCACATCAAATAAACCTGGCCAATTGTCCTCACTATCTGCAATGCCTGGCTCTGAAACAAAACTCACAACACAGCAATTACAACACATCAAATAAACCTGGCCAATTGTCCTCACTATCTGCAATGCCTGGCTCTGGAACAAAACACACAACACAGCAATTACAACACATCAAATAAACCTGGCCAATTGTCCTCACTATCTGCAATGCCTGGCTCTGTAACAAAACACACAACACAGCAATTACAACACATCAAATAAACCTGGCCAATTGTCCTCACTATCTGCAATGCCTGGCTCTGGAACAAAACACACAACACAGCAATTACAATACATTAAATATAACTTGCTAATTAATTCATCAATTACAACACATCCAGTTTCTTCATGTTAAGTTCAGCTAATCTTACAGAGTATCCGCACAGCCTGGCTCTGAAATAAAACAGACAACACATCACTTACACAACATCAAATACAAGACATCCAGTGTTTTCATGTTACTGGTAATGTCACAGAAGGTCTGCATAGCCTGCTGGGCTTTAGACTTCACTATTTTGGGCTTTTTGTCTGTTCCGAATACACCAAGGTCTTTTTAGTGCAGTAACATTTAATAATAGCTGGTAAAGAGTTGTGCATATTCAAGCCAGCCTCGGTGGTGTCATGCTTAAGCCATCAGACTTAAGGCTTGTAGTTAAAAGGTTCACAGCCCAGTACAGGCTCCCACCAAGAGTGAGTTTTAACGACTCAATGGGTAGGCGTAAGGCCACTACACCGACTTCTCTCTCACTACCAACAAACCCTCTGTCCTGGACAGCCATCCCAGATAGCTGAAGCATGTGCCCAGGACAGCATGCTTGAACCTTAATTGAATATATAATGGATATGAAATGCAATGAATGTACATGTTCAGAAATACATTTCAAGTATTTTAATCTAATTACAGCTTAACAGTCCATTGATTTAGAGGTGAAATGTTTTGAGGTCAGCAAGTTTGTACATATTTTGGGCTTGCTTATTTTGGACACATCCTCATTTACTGCCTCAGCGTTGGTGCAATCTAAAGCCCTAAGCCTGGCACTGAAATAAAACAGACAAAACATCATTTACAACACATCAATTGCAACACATCAATTACAACACATCATTTACAACACATAAACTGCAACACATCATTTACAACACATCAATTGCAACACATCATTTACAACACATCAATTACAACACATCAACTGCAACACATCATTTACAACACATCATTTGTAACACATCAATTGCAACACATTTACAACACATTAGTTACAACACGTCAATGGCAACACATCAATTGCAACACATCATTTAAAACACATCAATTGCAACACATTCAGTTTGTTCATGTTAAACTCTGCTAATGTCATAGGATGTCAGGTGTCAATAACAGATTATAACCAATACGGAAGTGACGATATGAAAGATACAACTGATTTCCATCACATATTCCATGTAAAGTTATATAATTGAGGAAAAGGCAGTTGCTGTCAAAATAGCAACTGAAAAGAAAGATTGACTTTTTAAGAATGTTTTTTTAACAATCATTCACTTGAAATGATCGAACGAAACACTGATTCCTCTACAGTGGTGATACAAATGAGAATAACACATATAGGAAATAGTTTTATACAATTCTCAAAACAAGATTGATAAATATCTTGTGTAACACACATAGTAATAAATCAACTAGTATCAGGACAGTCATGTGTATAAAAACTAAAGCAATATTTTTCAGTGAGTGCAGAAGCCTCATGTATGTACGTCACCTAAAGGTCAGACCATGTAAATACGAAATGGGGTCATGCAATTGGCCAATTGGTTTTCATATTGAATATACACATTGGCTGGAAATCAGTGCCCATGTATGGCTTTTACATGACAGGAAAACAAACTCCAGCTAAAACAAAATCTAAGAAAGCATAAGGAAGCTTTTTTTCATTGGTCTATATTAACAGAATTTGTATTTGGCTACAACCAATTTGAACAAATGGATACAGAGGTATAAAACACATTGGTACAATGTAAATTTTCAGAGGTAATGTTTTAGAGTTCAGACAATATGAATATAACATTTACGAACCTTTCTACCCATCCGGGGCTGTTTCACATATACAGCCATCTTGAAAAGTTTGAAACAATTGTGTTGTCTGCATACCTAGTCCAAACTATGATCATACAGGACTGAGCTGAACATTGAACACTCAACACCTATAGCTCACTAGTACCTGCAGATCAAGAGGCCCTGGATAGAGACATTGAACCATCTGGTTCCAGGGCCACGATACACACATCTGTTATAACTATGACTGGTCCATTAACACATTACAGAAGCATGAAGAGGAAAACCAGACCAGAAACTTGACCATCCTACTGGTCAACTGTAACCACATGGAAACAAGAGCAACATCAAAGTGTTGTGTTAACCAGTGTGAATAGGGCACCAGCCATATGTGTTGTTACAGTGAAATAACCAATCATACACAAACTAATGAACCTGTTAAACGTAACAAACACATCAGTACACATAATAAACACATCAGTACACATAATAAACACATCAGTACGGAGATGGAGACAAAGGAAAGATGGCAAGGTAGGCAAATGTGTTCCATGACACTTCAATAATTTTTAAATTATGGCTACATGTAGTTGGTGTGTGTGTGTGTGTGAGAGAGAGAGAGAGAGAGAGAGAGAGAGAGAGAGAGAGAGAGAGAGAGAGAGAGAGAGAGAGAGAGACAGACAGAGAGAGAGAGACAGACAGACAGACAGACAGACAGAGAACAAGAGAAGGAAACCCACTGCCACCACACATGCTGCTCTTCCCAAAAGGCAGTACCTACCACAGCCTTTGATGTACCATTTGGTATCCACTTACCCCAACCCTTACCATCCTAACCCCACCTACCAGGTATGATTAGGAATACAGCTAAGGGAGATAACTACATTTTAAGGCATTCAAATGTACTGACAGGAAATTTGAGTTGTTTTGAAAGGCATCAATGTAGGAGTAAGTATTCAACAGTGTAAGGTGAAATCACAGATTTATTGAAACCCTAGCAGTGCCTCTCTCACACCTTTACTTTATACCTGACCTGCAGAAAGGTAACAGATAGGTCTAGATACAAAACTACAAAAAAGCAGGTCAGAAAGCGCAGACCAGGGAACAAACAGCTAATAAAAAACCCAGCTACCAATTTAATGGAATGGACATATGTGTTGAAAAGGTTAACATGGGTTAGCTCAGGTTCACTCCTGTTGGCTTGAAAGGGGAGCTGGTTGAAAAAACACGCCAGGTAAGTTAATACAGTTTGTAGACGTCGGGGCACATACCTGTCTGCCATTTCTCATCTGATAGTCATTTATGAAAACAGAGAGAAGACAAACAAATCATGTATGGAAGTCTGTTCAGATCCCCACACCATCGAGAGGTATCACCATCGAGAGGTATCGCTTCCTTTCTGTGAGCTGTCTACACCTCAACTACTCATCACAAACTGACACACCGATAAAACCTGCACTCCGATAAAATCTGCACTCTGGCCAGTAACATTATGATTATACTCATAGAACACTCACATTTCACACAAAGCTCAGGACTCAAATTTCATGTAAAGTTCATAACTCAAATCTAACAAAGCTCAGATCTCAAATATCATAAAGCTCAGAACTCTAATCTCACATAAAACTCAGAACTCAAATAAAGCTCAGATCTAAAGTCTCATATTAAACTCAAAACTCTAATCTCATGCAAAACTCAGAACTCTCTCACATAAAACTCAGAACTCAAATTTCACATAAAGCTCAAAACTCTAATCTCACATAAAGCTCATAACTCTAATCTCACATAAAGCTCAGAACTCAATTCTCACATATAGCTCCGAACTCTAATCTAATCTCACATAAAGCTCAGAACTCTAATCTCACATAAAGCTGAGAACTCTAATCTCACATACAGCTCAAAACTCTAATCTCACATAAAGCTCAGATACCAGAAAAATATAGGTATTTGCTCCCAAGAAAATATACGTTAGAAAAACTATCAATCTCAAACCCCAAACTGCCATTGATCAGGAAGCAAATACGTATATTAAATACGCTTCCTTTATTATGACTTCTCGTTAAGACTGGAAACATCATTAGTAAAACTGTTTAATTCACAGAAGTCAGTTACAGACTCATTAGCTAGAATCAATCCAGTGCAACACAGCTGGTTCATTAACAACTGTGGTGCATTGCAGCCTTCGTGGGAACAAAGACTAGTGTACAGTGGTGTGCTGCAATCTCCATGGTAACAAAGACTAGTGTACTGTGGTGTGCTGCAATCTCTGCGGTAACAAAGACTAGTGTACTGTAGTGTGCTGCAATCTCCACGGTAACACAGACTAGTGTACTGTGGTGTGCTGCAATATCTGTGGTAACAAAGACTAGTGTATTGTGGTGTGCTGCAATCTCTGCGGTAACAAAGACTAGTGTACTGTGGTGTGCTGCAATCTCTGCGGTAACAAAGACTAGTTTTTTTGTTTTTTTTACTTTCACACAATATTTTTGTTGATCAAAAGGCAATGCTTATATTAAGATCTCCTTATATTTTACAAGTGGCATCTCATCTGAAGGTTGGTTTGTTTATTTTGTTTAATGACACCACTGGAGCACATTGATTAATTAATCATTGGAAATTGGATGTCAAACATTTGGTAATTCTGACTCATAGTCATCAGAGGAAACCCGCTACATTTTTCCTAATGCAGCAAGGGATCTTTTATATGCACTTTCCCACAGATAGGAAAGCACATACCTTGACATGTCCAGCTGTGGCGCACTGGCTGGAATGAGCATATTTACAGACAGACAGAGACAGAGAGAGACAGAGAGACAGAGAGAGAGAGAGAGAGAGAGAGAGAGAGGGAGAGGGAGTGGGAGGGGGAGTGGGAGAGGAGAGAGAGAGAGAGAGAGAGAGAGAGAGAGAGAGAGAGAGAGAGAGAGAGAGAGAGAGAGGGAGTGGGAGTGGGAGAGGAGAGAGAGAGACAGACAGAGAGAGAAAGAGAGAGAAAGAGATAGAGAGAGAAAGAGGAAGGGAGAGAGGGAGGGAGAGGGAGGGAGGGAGAGGGAGAGAACTATTTTGTGAAGCCATCTTTATTATTAATAATTATTTTCTACATTTTTATTAGGTTTTTATTTATTGATTACTATTATCTTTTTTTTTCTATCTACATGTATATTATAAATGTTAATGATTATAGATAAAAAATGCAAAATGAATATAAATGATGCTGGTGTCATGTTTTACAGTAAACAGATGCTAATGGTTGGCCTCAACAGAAATATCTTTAATAAATAATTCCTTCTTTAACACAAGTGATGTTTTTCCCATTATTTCATTTTGTAAAACACTTTAGCAAACACATCCACTGACGAGTGGTAATTGAAACTAGCGGAAAGTTCTCAATACTGTGAGTCGACTGTTTTATCAATTGAAAGTGTAGCGGAAAGTTCTCAATACTGTGAGTCGACTGTTTTATCAATAAACCCATCTCTGTTACAACTCGGCTTCAAAGACTCACTGCTGCATGATTAACACAGGTCTATTTACAGGTAAATCAACCGCAAGCAATAACATCACGGAAATGGACTCGTTTTGTTTTCCTTTTTTTTTTTTAAATGATTATTTTTTAAAGCTTACTGCAATATACAAATTCCTGTTTGGGTTGAGGTATGGGCTGAAAATTAGAACTGCATGAATCTTACTAAATACATGACAAAACAACATGTACGTAGACCAGCTCCAGATGAATAAATTGTGTATTCAAGAAGTATCATCACATAAAGACATTGTGTATCCCACTGACATTACTGACATATAGTTATACAGGGTTGCAAATGAATCACTACGCATTCTTACATGGAATACAACTAATATTGTGGGTACAATGATGGAAATACATATCTCCCATCATTATTGCCCAAATAGGATTTTCTTAAGCACTGGGAAAGCTGTCGCCCCCCCCAACTAACCAATGAAGTGAAGAACATCACATAATACCAATAATCTGAGAAAACACGAAGCAAAACATATTACTGTTTATATAAAAACTATTACTGTGTATATAAAACATATTACTGTATATATAAAAACTATTAGTTTATATAAAACATATTACTGTGTATATAAAAACTATTACTGTGTATATAAAACATATTACTGTGTATATAAAACATATTACTGTGTATATAAAACATATTACTGTTTATATAAAAACTATTACTGTGTATATAAAACATATTACTGTGTATATAAAAACTATTACTGTGTATATAAAACATATTACTGTGTATATAAAAACTATTACTGTGTATATAAAACATATTACTGTGTATATAAAAACTATTACTGTGTATATAAAACATATTACTGTGTATATAAAAACTATTACTGTGTATATAAAACATATTACTGTGTATATAAAAACTATTACTGTGTATATAAAACATATTACTGTTTATATAAAAACTATTACTGTTTATATAAAACATATTACTGTGTATATAAAAACTATAAAAACTATTACTGTGTATATAAAACATATTACTGTGTATATAAAAACTATTACTGTGTATATAAAACATATTACTGTGTATATAAAACTATTACTGTGTATATAAAAACTATTACTGTGTATATAAAAACTATTACTGTGTATATAAAAACTATTACTGTGTATATAAAACATATTACTGTTTATATAAAAACTATTACTGTGTATATAAAACATATTACTGTGTATATAAAAACTATTACTGTGTATATAAAACATATTACTGTTTATATAAAAACTATTACTGTTTATATAAAACATATTACTGTGTATATAAAAACTATTACTGTGTATATAAAACATATTACTGTGTTATATATTAAATAAAAAACTATTACTGTGTATATAAAAACTATTACTGTGTATATAAAAACTATTACTGTGTATATAAAAACTATTACTGTGTATATAAAACATATTACTGTGTATATAAAAACTATTACTGTGTATATAAAAACTATTACTGTGTATATAAAACATATTACTGTGTATATAAAAACTATTACTGTGTATATAAAACATATTACTGTTTATATAAAAACTATTACTGTGTATATAAAAACTATTACTGTGTATATAAAAACTATTACTGTGTATATAAAACATATTACTGTGTATATAAAAACTATTACTGTGTATATAAAACATATTACTGTGTATATAAAAACTATTACTGTGTATATAAAAACTATTACTGTGTATATAAAAACTATTACTGTGTATATAAAAACTATTACTGTGTATATAAAAACTATTACTGTGTATATAAAAACATATTACTGTGTATATAAAACATATTACTGTGTATATAAAACATATTACTGTGTATATAAAACATATTACTGTGTATATAAAACATATTACTGTTTATATAAAAACTATTACTGTGTATATAAAACATATTACTGTGTATATAAAAACTATTACTGTGTATATAAAACATATTACTGTGTATATAAAACATATTACTGTGTATATAAAACATATTACTGTGTATATAAAAACTATTACTGTGTATATAAAACATATTACTGTGTATATAAAAACTATTACTGTGTATATAAAACATATTACTGTGTATATAAAAACTATTACTGTGTATATAAAACATATTACTGTGTATATAAAAACTATTACTATTACTGTGTATATAAAAACTATTACTGTGTATATAAAAACTATTACTGTGTATATAAAACATATTACTGTGTGTATAAAACATATTACTGTTTATATAAAAACTATTACTGTGTATATAAAACATATTACTGTGTGTATAAAAACTATGTTTATTATGTATATTAAATTATGTTGTATTACACCTACACCAACTAATTCTTAAAAATAAAATACAAATTTCATGTTAATTAAAAGTAAAAACTAAACCAAGTTCCACGTGAATTAAAGTTAAAAATTAAACCTATTTCCAAGTTAAAAGTTAAAACTAAATTAACTTCCAAGTTAACTAAAAATTTCAAAAACTAATTTCAACCTTAATGAAAAATTAAAACTGAACCAATATTAAAATTAACAAAAAGTTTGTGACTTTAAAAGTTACATTAAATTCCATGTTCTTAAAATTAAAACTATACCAAGTTAACTGAACATTAAGAACTAAATCAAAAGTTTTAAAAGTAATTTAAAAGATACAAACGTAAATCAACTTCTAAGTTCTTAATTTAATAATTAATTAAAAGTTAAATTAAACTAACTTACAAGTTCTTTAAAGTTACAAATAGAACAACTTCCAAGTTTATAAAAGTTAAAACTGAACTAATTTTCCAGTTCTTAAAAATTCTAAACAAATTTAATTCAAAAAACCCCAACCCTCCCCCCAATAAAAAAATACCTACCGCAAAAAACAAAAAAACGACCTCCACCCACCTCACCCCCCAAAACAAACAAAGTGAGTTTAAAATGGGATGTTACATCCCCCATTAAACTAACTTAGTTTTTTAAACATTCAAAAATCAAAACTTCAAGATGTTAAAACATGACAACAAACATGGATGTAAGTTATTATTAACTATGCCAATAACAAGATGAAATATCTACCTTTCTGCGGCCCATTCTTGAGTGCTTGTGTACACAGACGGCCATTATTATGGAACTGGTCAGTATACCGCAGACAGACAGACCATCTGTCAGAGAGGGGAGCAGAACCAAGCCTGGCGCTATGTGTAATACCAGGGTATACCGCCAACACGTGGCAGTTACTGCCCAATCTGTGAGCTCACCTTTCTACCTCCACCGCAATCATTAGTACACTCTGGCTATCTGACTAACATAAACACTGACAGCTTGACACATATTCCACTTCTACTGATGGCTACTGACTGATAGGAACTGGCACCTACTAAAACTGAGTCAAACTGTCCAGTTTCGAAGGCTAGGTATACTTCTAGACACAAGAGAAGCACACAAACACACCTGGCTCAACAGCTGCTATTATCAGTCAAGAGGTTACCTTTACTGTAAGATGGAAGAGGTGATGGACTCAATAAATCTTTGAAACTTTCAACAAGCCTTGTGAAAGTTTTTATTTAGAAAAACTAAGGAATTAAAGTTGCAAGAAGGTTTGAGATGTACTGTGATTAAATTGTAAGAGATTCTAAACACGGGTCAGTTTAGTCTTGTGGATAGAGCATCTGTGTGACTGTTTGAGATGTACTGTGATTAAATTGTAAGAGATTCTCAACACGGGTCAGTTTAGTCCTGTGGATAGAGCATCTGTGTGACTGTTTGAGATGTACTGTGATTAAATTGTAAGAGATTCTCAACACGGGTCAGTTTAGTCCTGTGGATAGAGCATCTGTGTGACTGTTTGAGATGTACTGTGATTAAATTGTAAGAGATTCTCAACACGGGTCAGTTTAGTCCTATGGATAGAGCATCTGTGTGACTGTTTGAGATGTACTGTGATTAAATTGTAAGAGATTCTCAACACGGGTCAGTTTAGTCCTGTGGATAGAGCATCTGTGTGACTGTTTGAGATGTACTGTGATTAAATTGTAAGAGATTCTCAACACGGGTCAGTTTAGTCCTGTGGATAGAGCATCTGTGTGACTGTTTGAGATGTACTGTGATTAAATTGTAAGAGATTCTAAACACGGGTCAGTTTAGTCCTGTGGATAGAGCATCTGTGTGACTGTGAAATATCAAAACACATTCATCTCCTGTTGTGCTCATCATCATCACTCGTAGATCTGGCCTGGCTCTTATCAAACTTTTAGTCTGAACTCAAGACTAATAGAGTGATACTTTATCATCATGGCAACACCATATATATTGCATGCATTTAATGTCATTTGAGACTGAATCTAGACTCTAAAAGTTTTATAAACAAGGGCCCAGATGTCATGGTATGTGCTGTCTTGTTGGAATACACACCATACCAATCTTATATGATGGCTGTGTCTTTTTGTTTTTCCTCTATCAAACTGACTTCATTTATACACTCCATATATAAAAGAAGCTGCAAGACATAAACCATTCACAATATATATGCAGAATTAATTATATTGAAAAACCTTAGGAGCTGGTAAAACACTTTTTTCTTTTTTTCAGTATTTCCAATATTAAGTTAAATATTTATTTTATCACTTATGGTACATGTACTTTCCAGTGACAATTAGCACACCACTCCAATTAAAGACTCTGGTGAGACCACAATGTAACTAAGAAATATCTGAGTACTTCATAAGACTGTGATGCAAATTACAGGGGATTCTAGATTATGGTAGCCCCACTCCCATGTCTAGTGATATTCAATGTTGAGCTAGTAAGTAACTACTATTGCCATTCCCGACAGCTAGTGAAAACAAAAAATTGTCAAATGTTGCAGTTATGTTTATTTTGTAAATATGAATATCCTGCCAACCCCCCAACCCCCAATGTTAGTGTTTTTAACTCCTTTAGGTGACATCCGATTATTACTATTATTTAGTAAAATTGTATTAACTTAAAGTAAAGTAGGGCTAGTGAATTTTTAAATGTGGTTAGTAAATTTTAAATATCACTGATCCCATGGCTAGTGGATTTTTATAAAATTCTAGAAGTCCTGTGTAAAAGATAAGAGAGCCTGGAATCAAGTCTATGTTCAAGTACGTACTGAGACCTTGAGGTATATATCAGAGAGCCTGGAATCAAGTCTATGTTCGAGTACCTAGTGAGACGGTCAGGTAATATCAGAGAGCTTGAAGTCAAGTCTATGTTCGAGTACCTAGTGAGACGGTGAGGTAATATCTGAGAGCCTGGAGTCAAGTCTATGTTCAAGTACGTACTGAGACCTTGAGGTAATATCAGAGAGCCTGGAGTCAAGTCTATGTCTGAGTACCTAGTGAGACGGTGAAGTCATATATCTGAGAGCCTGGAGTCAAGTCTATGTTCGAGTACCTAGTGAGACAGTGAGGTAATATATCTGAGAGCCTGGAGTCAAGTCTATGTTCAAGTACCTAGTGAGACAGTGAGGTAATATATCCGAGAGCCTGGAGTCAAGTCTATATTCGAGTACCCAGTGAGACCCAAGAAGACAGATAAGGATTTCGTGTTCTGCTTCACGGACCAGCAGGGAGTGCACCATTATGATAGGAGATGTCACCTAATGAGAAACAAACACCAGCCTCCGGACCAGCAGGGAGTGCACCATTATGATAGGAGATGTCACCTAATGAGAAACAAACACCAGCCTCCGTGACCCAACAACATACATTAACACACATTATCTCTCTATTTCTCTCTATCCCCTCCTCCTCCCTCTACCTCTGTCCTCCCCCTCTCTCTCTCTGACTGACTGTCTCTCCTTCTCTTCATATGCCACTCTATCTCCCTCGAATCCCTCCCTTCATCTGACAAATCCCTCCCTTTCTCTCCCTTCATTTCTCTCTCTTTCACTCTCCCTCCACCTTTCTCTCACACCTTAACTTTCTCCATCCCTCACTGTCTGTTTCTCACACTCTGCCCCTCTCCCTCCCTCTGTCTCTGTGTGTGTCTGTCTGTCTGTCTGTCTGTCTGTCTCTGTCTCTCTCTCTCTCTCTCCGTCTTTGTCTCTGTGTGTGTGTGTGTCTGTCTCTCTCTCTCTCTCTCTCTCTCTCTTTCTCTCTCTGTCTCTCTCTCATACAGATGTGTTAGATACAATGTAATATATACACATAATGAGATTTATGCAAAATGTGGGTGAAGATTCTTCAGTCAATAAAACCAAAACAAAATAATTAAACAAAGATAAAATGGTTGAACTGGGTAGTTCTCATAAGCAGGTCACCGTGACCTTGTTCTCAGAGAGAATTGTTGGTAAACAGTACTAGGATACACACTGGTGAATCAGATACAATCTAGTATTTACACAAACCTTTAAGAGCAACATTTAATATCTCTGATGCAGGTTAAATAATATGCAGCCAACTATCCACCACAGACTTCCAATAACAGCCTACAAGACTCATTATTTTGTTACCACGGTAACAGACACCGGTGGCAGTCTCGGGGCCATCACACAGACGGGACTGCATGAGAAACCACTGGAAGGGTGAGTGCAGCTGATCCAATTCGCGAGACGGGCAATAGATTTAAATTAAAACAAACCTTCTTGTAAGCCTTGAAGACATTGCACTTGAAGACGTTGGAGGGGCCGTCACGCGCGATGTAGCTCCAGATCTTCAGGTCCTGCGAGTCGTGGGAAACGTAGAACACCCTGCAGTGAACAAATTAAACAGTGGTCACACAGTGAACAAACCAAACAGTGAACAAATCAAACAGTGAACAAACTAAACAGTGAACAAATCAAACAATGAACAAACGAAACTGAACAAATCAACAAGTGATCTCAGTGGACAAATGGAACAGTGAACAAATCAACAGTGAACGAATCAGTGAAAGAAACCCAGGGCTTGTAGATTATGGTAGCCCCACTCCCATGGCTAGTGATATTCAATGTTGGGCTAGTAAATAACTACTATTGCCATGCCAGACAGGGCTTGTAGATTATGGTAGCCCCACTCCCATGGCTAGTGATATTCAATGTTGGGCTAGTAAATAACTACTATTGCCATGCCAGACAGGGCTTATAGATTATGGTAGCCCCACTCCCATGGCTAGTGATATTCAATGCTGGGCTAGTAAATAACTACCATTGCCATGCCAGACAGGGCTTGTAGATTATGGTAGCCCCACTCCCATGGCTAGTGATATTCAATGTGAGGTAGTGATATTCAATGTTGGGCTAGTAAATAACTACTATTGCCATGCCAGACAGGGCTTGTAGATTATGATAGCCCCACTCCCATGGCTAGTGATATTCATTGTTGGGCTAGTAAATAACTACTATTGCCATACCCAACGGCTAGTGAACTTTTTTTTGGGTCATTGATGCAGTTAAGTCTATTTTGTACATATGAATATCCTGCCCCCACCCCAACCTCTCAATCATGAATGTTAGTGTTTTTAAGCTCTACATCCCTCTTTAGGTGACATATCTGATTATTACTATTATTTAGTAAGACTGTATTAACTTAAAGTAAAGTAGGGCTAGTGAATTTTTAATTGTTGCTAGTAAATTTTTAAAATCACTGATCCCATGGCTAGTGGATTTTATAAAAATTCTAGAAGCTCTGAGAAACCAAACAGTGAATGAACCAAACAGCGATTACACACACAGTCACTTATTTATTCTTCTCAATTAACGTATTGAAATGTTTTCTATAAAACTGTATTTTATCAATAATACGGTCCCCATTGGTGGGTAATTGGACTATTTCTCGTTCCAGCCATTGTGCCATGACTGGTATATCAAAGGCCATAATATGTGCTATCCTATCTGTGGGATGGTGCATATAAAATATCCCTTGCTACTGATGGAAAAATGTAGCGGGTTTCCTCTTTGAGACTATATGTCACAATTACCAAATGTTTGACATCCAATAGCCGATTGTTAATAAATCAATGTGCTGTGATGGCGTTGTTAAAGAAAACAAAGAGTGTATCAGTAATAAAACTGACAGTAGACCGTAGTGAAAGCCATCATTCGGCTGTCCAGTAGATGGCGTTGAGAACGGAATGGCCGAAAACAACCAATGATCGATTAATAAGTGATTAAAATGTGAATTGTGCTTTGGGGTACTGAGTCTGTGACTTTATGCCAAACAGGCTAGAGGTGTAATTTGAGAAAATAATTAAAATGTTTATATCCTGCAACCACTGTTTGTATCGGCCGATTATGATGAATGACTAAAACAAAGTCATAAACGTATGCTAGCAGATTATGACTTTTGACGTCACATATGAGACGTCACATGCATAGATCAATTATCAAATTGTTCATTTCACCTCTAGGTCATTGTACTATGTAGGTAAAATAACAAGCCCGAATGAGAAATTACAGGTTAAAGTTGATATTCTACATCATTAACTAGTTATTCTTTATATGTACAGTCTGACCTTGTCATAATGAACACCTTTATCACATGGTCACGGAGTCATTATATCACATTTTATAAAAAAAAAATGATAAATCGCCATGAAAGTCAAACTTGATGTGTAACAGTACATGATAAAGCAATACACAAAATTTCAGCTCAACATCTTAAGGCATTGTAAAAAAAAATGTCTGGAAAAAACATTATATGGAAGAGATGGAGAGAAGGTGTGCAACGAAACTAACGATCTTCTCCAGTTGAACCAATAGGGGCTGATCATCACATACATCGTACATCCAGTGCCCATTAGCACGGTTATAGCCAAGAGGTTTTGCCACAGTCCCTTGTCTGATGGGATACGGAAAATTAGTGAGAGTAAGTCATACTTGGAATATGTCTTCAGGCCACTGAATGATGCAGTACACCACTGTTTTATTTACACCAATTAATTTATTAGAACAGACATAATTAATTAAATATATTGGGAATTTTTGACATAGAAATTGTGAATTTTCAGTGCCACTTTCTCTTGGGAAGGGGCCTATGTTGGGACCCACAAAACACCTGGATAAACACCTGAATAAACACCTGATTAAACACCTGATTAAACACATTATCCTTACAAACAGTACTTAGCACATCTGGTTTTATCGTACATAGGTGAAAACAAAACACCTGGATAAACACCTGATTAAACACCTGATTAAACACATTATCCTTACAAACAGTACTTAGCACATCTGGTTTTATCGTACATAGGTGAAAACAAAACACCTGGATAAACACCTGATTAAACACCTGATTAAACACATTATCCTTACAAACAGTACTTAGCACATCTGGTTTTATCGTACATAGGTGAAAACAAAACACCTGGATAAACACCTGATTAAACACCTGATTAAACACATTATCCTTACAAACAGTACTTAGCACATCTGGTTTTATCCTACATAGGTGAAAACAAAACAATTTTAGATTATTTCCTGAAAAAAAATCTTATTTACCAAAAAAAAAAAATGTTTGCAGGAGGATAAGATTGCTATATATATATATATATATATATTTTTTTTGTCTCTTGTTGACCAATATGTGTAGGTTTAGGTAGTTGAATGATGGTGTGTGTTATACCTGATTATAATTACTGTCACAGTCACTGAGAGTAGTGACTTCTGCCAGCTTTCTTTGAAGCCATAGTTAGGTCTGTTCATCGACCAGGTGATTACAAGGGACTGGTCAAACTGACTTCTTCTGAGGAATATGTCTACGATGTACTTAAAGGTTTTTCTGTTGATGTTTTCATCCATTATATACTAGTGTTTAGTATGTGCAAAACTCAATGGACTATAAGCAATGTAGAACCTTTGTATGTGCATTTCATACCAATCTGGAACTATTTTCTACATCACCCCCCTTCCCAAACAGTTGAAATATTTGAAATTATATGTATTAATTTAATCACCTATAAAATATTAATGTATGTACCATCTGTGCCCACCCTCATCCCATGAGCTCCTATCCACCCCACCCCACCCCTAGGCTACTCTCCACCCCCTTGGCTCCTCCGCACCACACCCAGGATATCATCACCTGACTCCTATCCACCCCCTGGGCTACTCTCCCACACCCAGGATATCATCACTTGACTCCTATCCACCCCCTGGGCTACTCTCCCACATCCAGGATATCATCACCTGACTCCTATCCACCCCCTGGGCTACTCTCCACCCTCCCTTGGCTCCTCCCCACCACACCAAGGATATCATCACCTGGCTGCTATCCATCCCGACCCCCACCCCTGGGCTCTTATCCACCCCTGGGCTACTCTCCATCCACTTGGCTCCTCCCCACCACACCCAGGATATCAACATCTGGCTCGTATCCACCTCCTGGTATTTCCCATTCTCCGGGCTCCTCTTCCCATTCTCCAGATCCCACTCCCCACCACACAACATCCCCAATTTCCTCCCTTGAAGGTGATGGAGAGGCCATCAATTCTAGTGTTTGTAGTTATAAGTACATCTCAGAACCTATGCTTCAGCCTTGGAAGTTTAAAATGAGGATAGTAAGCAGTCAGATCAAATCTTGGTCATACTCAACGACAGGTGGCATTTAGGATACTACAGGCTAGATATCTTGCTCCACGTTCCCACACTCTGTACCACATGTTCTAAGATCCTGTACCACATTCCCACACTGTACCCCACACATTGTACTGCATATATGTGCAAAACTCTGTACCACACATTCTAAGATCCTGTACCACATTCCCACACTGTACCCCACACATTGTACTGCATATATGTGCAAAACTCTGTACCACATGTTCCCCCACACTATAACACATGTTCCCTCTCTGTACTGTAGCGCATGTTCTAAAAGTCTGTACCACACACTCTATACCACATGTTCCCACACTCTGTACCACACGTTCCCACTGTATAGCATGTTCCCACACCCTGTACCAACGTTCCCACTCTCTATAGCATGTTCCCAGTCTGTACCGCATGTTCCAACAATCTGTATGTATGTTCTCACACACTATACCACATGTTCCCACATTCTGTACCGCACGTTCCCACATACTATACCGCATGTTCCCATACGCTATACACGCAGTGCATTCAATAAATTTTATTTCCTGCCAGTTTGCCAGAAATAATAACATAAGAACTGGAAATAGCTTTAATAAAAACAATGGCCAATTTTGAGCTTAAAAGGTGGTTTCTGGTTTGATAACAATGGTGGAATGTCTGTCATTTTGAGGAATTGATAGCCGATTGATAATAAATGTAACTGTTTTACCAACAATAAATATGTGACCCACTCTGGCGAAATCAGTCGCATGTCGCAGTTGTCGATTTTGCGTAATGAGGCAATTAGTGAAAAAATACACTACCTGGTAAAAATTGCGATTTTGACAGAAAACAGTACCTACATGTTTAAGTTATCATTTCAAACTACTCTCGTTTAATTTAATAATGTCTAAATCCTTTTTATTACGATTTGTAGTTGGAGTTATTATTCAGAGAATCGAAACAATGGTCCGAGTTAGGCTGTTCTTTGTTCATTTTCACCACTTTGAATTGCGGTAGCCATTTGGTGAATAGCTTCATATTTAGTATCAAATTGTGCCAAAATAATTCCTCTACACCATCCTTTCAGTGACGTGTGGGTATGACTTAGCTGTAAGCCAATAGGAATCGGAAACTGACCATACACAAACTAGTTTGTTACTAGGAAGACATCTTAGCTAAGTGATATACGCCTTTTGATTGGTCACTGACAAGGTCACTGCGGCTTTCTGGGTAATCGAAGTATTCAAGCTTACAGTAGTTCGTCGAAGGAAAACACAAAGGAAGAAAAAAAAAGATGGCTGCGCCTACGTTTTTTGTTCGAAGAGCAATTTTTAAATGTGAATTTATGTACCATTCCAATCAGTTATTTTACTTTGTGATGATCTTAAAGTGAGTAAAAAAAGACGCTCTTCTTGCTAGAGCTTTCAGTGAGCTGAACAATCTATATTTAAGTGGAGCCAATTTGGTTAATGAGTGGACAAATGTAATTTTCCGATTATTCCTGGGATGTGGATGATCACGATGACGGGGACGGAATTCGAAACCAAAATTTGTTCCCGGGTGACCCAGGATGTGACTTTAGGAAAATGACGTTAGTTATTTTCAAGTAAAAAAAAACAAGACCAAAAAAATAAAGGAAAAAAAAAGAGAGGAAAAAAATAACAGACAAAAAAACACACAACCTTCCATGGATTTTCTCTGGAATCGGAATGTTAAAACCATCTAAAAGTTATAATAATTGGGATCTCAAACAGCTGATAATTGGATCTCAAACAGGTGATAATTGGGATCTCAAACAGGTAATAATTGGATCTCAAACAGGTAATAATTGGATCTCAAACAGGTGATAATTATAGTCTTCAAGAGAAACCCACTATATGTTCCATTAGCAGCAAGGGATCTTATATATGCACTATCCCACAGACAAGACAGCACATACCATAGCCTTTCATATACAAGTTGTGTGACACAGTTTGGATTGAGAAAAAATACAATTGGTCTGCCAAGGATATGACCCAAACAAAGTAAAACAAAGTCAGACAAACTCTACACTGACTGAGCCAGTTCATCTATGGTCTCTAAATTGACAGGAGGCAGACAGAAAATGCCACTCAGAATGCACAAGATGATTTCCAGTAATTACGTTTACATGCTCTTTCTGCTTTCCATCTTATGGTGGGGTTTTGTGTGTGTGTGTGTGTGTGTGTGTGGTGTGTGTGTGTGTGTGTGTGGTGTGTGTGTGTGTGTGTGTGTGTTTTATAGTAATCTAGACATTTATGAAGAAATCCTCATTTCCAGGAGTAATACTACAAATCATAATCTTTTATCAATGTCTGTCTCATGTCTTCTTTATTGAAGTCAAAAAGTTACACGTTTGTCTAAAATTAACAAGGAAAGAAAGAAGCTTTCATTTAATGAAAAATTCCAGCTTTTTTTTTAAATTATGGTTATCTGGCATCGGCTATATAGCTAATGAGAGATGAAACCTGCTGCTGTCACGCAATGGGCTACTCTTTCCGATTAGCAGCAAGGGATATTTTATATGCAGCATCCCACAGATAGGATAGTACATACCACAGCCTTTGTTACAATAGTCACGAAGCATTTGCTGGAATGAGAAATAGCCCACTGACAGGAATCGATCCTAGACTGATGGTGCATAAGGCGAGCTCATCACCACTGGACTACGTCTCTAATTCAGGCCTTAGGATTTCAAACTTCTTGGGAAACACTTTTTGGGTTCTGTGCCTTGTGATCACGGGAACCCATTGGAAACTGTATATATTATTTTCGTTGAATAGTCGTACTCGATACAATAATCATGGCAAACAAAATTTCGGTTCTGTGATTTTACTGACATGCTACTGACACAGTACCGGAAACGATCGTTACCATGAAATCAAAAGGCCTGTAATTGTGAGACTATTTTTACAACTGCCTCTCAGTTTCTAACATTGGCTTCGAGGTTAAACCTGGAGAGGCAAACACTGCTTCCCATCTTTACAAAATAATGAATTTTGAGCCTTAAGATCCCACACTGTTCCCTCCCTTAAAACAAGAAGTCTGTACCCCCCAACACAAGAGACACTGGAGTTTGGCGAAAGCTACTTGGTGTTGTAGAAGATAACAAGTGATTTATTTCTAAACACTAATTAAATATTAGCAGACGACTTTCTGCTGACGGCCAGCAGTGGCAGATGTAATCATCTAACTGAGCGTTATCATTCACCTGAGACAAACTCGCCAAATTATACACTGATAATTGCATCACTAGAGCCTGCGCGACATTTTCCCATCAACACCCTCCATGTCAAATGGAATTATACAAAAAACAGAAACATTGTAATCAAAGTTTTTTTTCTTCACCCAAAAACCGAAAAAAAGAAAGAAATTTGCCCTGAAATCAATAGCTGTGCCCGTTAACCATTTGCTGTTTGGATTGTGTAAAAGTGCTACATAAAACAGATTGTGATGTTTGTTAAAAGAACCACTCCAACGTAGGGATGCTGCCCCCACTGGCTATGATCGTAGGCAGACATTTTAACGAGATAAAGTGGGGTACTTGTATGAATCAGATTTGATTGGGTCTGGTTCTGAACATGTCACTATTGTCAATGAACGAAACATTTAAAATGTGCTAGTCTGTTATCACTTATGAAGAGATTGGTCTTTTCAGTGTGTGACAAATGTTTGAGAAAGTCGCTTAGAGCCCTCACAGAAGCTTTGGCTAGTGCCCTATGTATTATAGTAATACAGTTTCCACAAACCCAGACCCAAAATCCACTAGTCCTTGGCCCTTTGTCGAATGTTGCTTTTCTCTGTATCAAACAGTACTAAATTATGTTAGTGGTGGTGGTATGTGCTGTCTTGTTTGTGAAAAGTCTATACATGTACAAACCAGGGGTGGGGAAAAACCCTTTTCTTCCGGTCTGGGACCGATTCTCGATCTCTGAGACCGAAATTATTTTTTTAAAACGTGTGTTTGCCGGTCCTCCTTTTGTCATTCTTGTCGGTCTGAAGCACCTGTCCATTTCTATTATTGGAAGAAATTCCTATCGTCAAGTGGACCAGCCTGCCCAGACATCGGTATCTTGTGCATGATTTAAAATAATAAATAAATACTAGTCAATATGGCTGGTGTTTCAGACATTTGTGATTTTAAAGTCTGCCTAAGTATATCGCCAGTCACTGAAGTCTGACCAACAGTAGTGTCAATCCACTTGTACTACAAACTATCTCTTGCTGCTAACAGAAAATGTAACGAGTTTCTTCTGAAGACTGTGTCAGAATTAACAAATTATGCTTCACATCCAAAATGTGATTAACAAATTACTCAATGTGCTCTAGTGGTGTCACTCAACAAAATACACTTTGTTTTGTGAAGCATGCAGCCAGCCAGCCACAGTGAATAATAGTCAAGTAAACTATCACATTTCACCTTTGACATGAACATGTAAAACAAAACTATGCGTTCATTACAAAGGTTAATTAAAACAATTTCTGTATGATAACAAACCACAGCATCAACTTATCTGATAAAAATACACAGGTTAGCATGCTCTCTACACACACACACACACACACACACACACACACACACACACACAAATATATGTCTTATAAATAGTCATAAGTGCTAGTTGTGATATGTTTAATATACAGTGAGCTTATTAACTGCAGCCAGAACACAGCTGATGTGAATGCTCCAAATACACGTAGCAGAGCTCTATAACAGAAAGAAAGAAAGAAATGTTTTATTTAACTACGCACTCAACACATTTTATTTACGGTTATATGGTGTCAAACATATTGTTAAGGACCACACAGATAATGAGAGAGGAAACCCACTGTCGCCACTTCATGGACTACTCTTTTCGATTAGCACCAAGGGATCTTTTATATGCATCATCCCACAGACAGGTTAGTATGTACCATGGCCTTTGATATACCAGTCGTGGAAGGAAGTAAAACTCTATTACCGGTAACATGCCCATATTCACTGCAGGTTCTGGCAGATCTCCTGTCCAGGACAGAATGAGCCCCAAGTGACCACTTTGTCTTTTTATATCTGTTAGCATCCATCAGGGTGTCCTGTTATGTGTCTGTGGCGTTTATAAAGCACAAACCAGATTTAACTGTATGGTGGTGTCATGTTATATCTGTTAGCATCCATCAGGGTGTCCTGTTATGTGTCTGTGGCGTTTATAAAGCACAAACCAGATTTAACTGTACGGTGGTGTCATGTTATATCTGTTAGCATCCATCAGGGTGTCCTGTTATGTGTCTGTGGCGTTTATAAAGCACAGACCAGATTTAACTGTATGGTGGTGTCATGTTATATCTGTTAGCATCCATCAGGGTGTCCTGTTATGTGTCTGTGGCGTTTATAAAGCACAGACCAGATTTAACTGTATGGTGGTGTCATGAATGTGTATTTAACTACAAGCATCTGTAATGCTCATCAGTTAGAATTAGTCAACTTTATCACTGCACGTGATAGAAAAACACTTAAAAATAACTTAATTTTTGTCCTGGTGGGAAATACCAGACTACAGTGAAAATCTGTGTGGAGTCTGTTTGCATTTCTCATAAAATTGCAAGAATGATCATTTTGTCCGTGTGTCACTCACACAAATTTTGTTTTGCATAAGCCATTTTTTCTTTTACGCATTAAATTTAGGACACAATTTACATAGTCCATGATGAGTTATGCAAAAACAAATTGGGTGATTCAAATTTGTTTTGCATAAGCCATAAATAGTTTACACCAATGTTCAAATCTCCCAGGTCTGTTTTCACACTGTCCCCCCTGCACTTCAATCTAAATGTCTTCCGACGTGTGTCTTAAGAAAAATCTATTCAAGTGACACAATTTATCAAGCCTGAAATATTGATTTTCTTGAAACAATTTTCTGAAGAAAAAAAATCTACAAGACTAATGCCATGGATATTCGTTAATGCAACTGCCAAGTTTCTCTTTTTATGTTGGTTATACCAATATGCATAATGTTGAAGCATTTCTTAAAAACATGTTTCAACGTTGAATCGGCAAACCATAGAGATGTGCCAAGAAGCCAGGTGATTTAGTTATGGTTAGGGTTTGGTTGAAACACACACTGTCAGTAAACCAAAGAACAAAGCCAAACAGAGATGTGTCAAGAAGCCAGGTGATTTAATTAGGGTTAGGGTTTGGTTGAAATACACGCTGTCAGTAAACCAAAGAACAAAACCACACTGAGAGATGTGCCAAGAAGCCAGGTGATTTAGTTAGGACTGTGCTTGGTTGAAATACACGCTGTCAGTAAACCAAAGAACAAAACCATACTGAGAGATGTGCCAAGAAGCCAGGTGATTTAGTTAGGACTGTGCTTGGTTGAAATACACACTGTCAGTAAATCAAAGAACAAAACCACACTGAGAGATGTGCCAAGAAGCCAGGTGATTTAGTTAGGACTGTGCTTGGTTGAAATACACACTGTCAGTAAATCAAAGAACAAAACCACACTGAGAGATGTGCCAAGAAGCCAGGTGATTTAGTTAGGACTGTGCTTGGTTGAAATACACACTGTCAGTAAATCAAAGAACAAAACCACACTGAGAGATGTGCCAAGAAGCCAGGTGATTTAGTTAGGACTGTGCTTGGTTGAAATACACACTGTCAGTAAATCAAAGAACAAAACCACACTGAGAGATGTGCCAAGAAGCCAGCTGATTTAGTTAGGACTGTGCTTGGTTGAAATACACACTGTCAGTAAATCAAAGAACAAAACCACACTGAGAGATGTGCCAAGAAGCCAGCTGATTTAGTTAGGACTGTGCTTGGTTGAAATACACACTGTCAGTAAATCAAAGAACAAAACCACACTGAGAGATGTGCCAAGAAGCCAGCTGATTTAGTTAGGACTGTGCTTGGTTGAAATACACACTGTCAGTAAATCAAAGAACAAAGCCAAACAAAGATGTGTCAAGAAGCCAGGTGATTTAATTACGGTTAGGGTTTGGTTGAAATACACGCTGTCAGTAAACCAAAGAACAAAACCACACTGAGAGATGTGCCAAGAAGCCAGGTGATTTAGTTAGGACTGTGCTTGGTTGAAATACACACTGTCAGTAAATCAAAGAACAAAACCACACTGAGAGATGTGCCAAGAAGCCAGGTGATTTAGTTAGGACTGTGCTTGGTTGAAATACACACTGTCAGTAAATCAAAGAACAAAACCACACTGAGAGATGTGCCAAGAAGCCAGGTGATTTAGTTAGGACTGTGCTTGGTTGAAATACACACTGTCAGTAAATCAAAGAACAAAACCACACTGAGAGATGTGCCAAGAAGCCAGGTGATTTAGTTAGGACTGTGCTTGGTTGAAATACACACTGTCAGTAAATCAAAGAACAAAACCACACTGAGAGATGTGCCAAGAAGCCAGCTGATTTAGTTAGGACTGTGCTTGGTTGAAATACACACTGTCAGTAAATCAAAGAACAAAGCCAAACAAAGATGTGTCAAGAAGCCAGGTGATTTAATTACGGTTAGGGTTTGGTTGAAATACACGCTGTCAGTAAACCAAAGAACAAAACCACACTGAGAGATGTGCCAAGAAGCCAGGTGATTTAGTTAGGACTGTGCTTGGTTGAAATACACACTGTCAGTAAATCAAAGAACAAAACCACACTGAGAGATGTTCCAACAACCAGGTGATTTAGTTAGGACTGTGCTTGGTTGAAATACACACTGTCAGTAAATCAAAGAACAAAGCCAAACAAAGATGTGTCAAGAAGCCAGGTGATTTAATTACGGTTAGGGTTTGGTTGAAATACACGCTGTCAGTAAACCAAAGAACAAAACCACACTGAGAGATGTGCCAAGAAGCCAGGTGATTTAGTTAGGACTGTGCTTGGTTGAAATACACACTGTCAGTAAACCAAAGAACAAAACCACACTGAGAGATGTGCCAAGAAGCCAGGGGATTTAGTTAGGACTGTGCTTGGTTGAAATACACACTGTCAGTAAACCAAAGAACAAAACCACACTGAGAGATGTTCCAACAACCAGGTGATTTAGTTAGGACTGTGCTTGGTTGAAATACACAGTCAGTAAACCAAAGAACAAAACCACACTGAAAGATGTTCCAAGAACCAGGTGATTTAGTTAGAAGTTCCTGTCCTGGATGAAGGAACGAGCATAAGTCGACACCTGTGCCCATGATAGGCATACACTACAACAGCCTGCTCTGAATGTGGACGTTAAGCCCTATGACCTGACCCAATCTGACCATGACCTGGTTAAAACTACCGGCCTCAGTGATTAGTGGTTAAGCCATCGGATAAACGGCTGGTAGGTACGGGGTTCACCGCCCAGTACTGTCTCTAACCCAGAGTGACTTTAACAATTCAATGGGCAGGTGTAAGGCCACTACACCGACTTCTCTCTCACTAGCTACGTACTAATCCTCTGTCCTGGATAGACAGTCCACATAGCTGAAGTGTGTGCTCTGGACAGCATGCTTGAACCTTAATTGGATATAAGCATAAAAATAACTACAAATGAATGAATGAAGGAATGGTTAGAAACAAGTTTGGGAGTTTGGTTTAAATACACATTGTCAGCACACCAAAGACAAACACCAAACAGAAAGATGTATAAAGAAGCTAGGTAATTTGGTTAGGACTAAGTTTGGTTTAAATACACATTGTCAGCACACCAAAGACAAACACCAAACAGAAAGATGTATAAAGAAGCTAGGTAATTTGGTTAGGACTAAGTTTGGTTTAAATACACATTGTATTAGACTACAGGGCAGGACGTAGCCCAGTGGTAAAGCGCTCGCTTGATGTGCGGTCAGTTTAGGATTGATCCCAGTCGGTGGCCCCATTGGGCTAGTTCTCGTTCCAGCCAGTGCTCCACAACTGGTGTAACAAAGGCCATGGTATGTACTATCCTGTCTGTGGGATGGTGCATATAAAAGATCCCCTGCTGCTGATTGAAAAAGAGTAGCCCATGAAGTGGCAACAGCAGGTTTCCTCTCTCAATATCTGTGTGGTCCCTACCCATATGTCTGATGCCATACAACCGTAAATAAAATGTGCTGAGTGCATCATTAAATAAAACATTTCCTTCCTTCATTCCTGTATCAGACTTTACACCAACATATATACATGTATTGTTAACATTAATAACATGAAACTAGTGATCATCACATTAAGAATATTTACATATATACATGTATTGTTAACATTATTAACATGAAACTAGTGATCATCACATGAAGAATATTTACATATATACATGTATTGTTAACATTAATAACATGAAACTAGTGATCATCACATTAAGAATATTTACATATATACATGTATTGTTAACATTATTAACATGAAACTAGTGATCATCACATTAAGAATATTTACACAGCCATCTCAAACATGAATACCTCAACCCACGTCTTAGTTAGTGGCCGCCAACTGTAAAACATAACTGGGACATCACGATTATTACATAAACTTCCCGCTACCACCACATAATAGTTTTGAAATCAGCAAGGACGCCTTTACACACAAGCACAGTGCCAGTACAGTGATACACAAGCCAGCACTGGTTAAAGAGGAAATAAGCCAATAGGTCCACTGGTGGGGATCGATCCTACAAACCCCACTGTGAGAAGATAATTCAATTAGTGTGGATGCTACACCAGTCTCTTCCTGTAAATCAAGCTATCCCACAAGGCCTGCTATTTCCTGTTCTACACCGAGGGACACACAGATGAAGTTCAACTTCTCTAATGACGAAGTCAGCAGAAACACAACAGGATGTGAGATTGCCATAGAACCAGAGTTGTGGTCCTTGCCCAGACACCAGGACTGGTAGAAATGCTACGGTATTCCAGGCATGGCGGAGCAGGGGTGTTGGGGGGATGGGGGCTCTACCTCCCCGAATAATACTGAATCAAAAATATCACTGGTAGCAAATCTTATTATTGGTAGTAAACCCACCCTAGAAATTCGGGCGCTTTCCTCCCTTGATCTGTCAGCCCCCCCCCCCCTCCAATGTCTACTTGCTTCTGCCATGCCTATATTAATTAATAACAGGACTTTAGTTTAGAAATACAAATACCTTCTTCAAGGCTTCTTCATATCAAGAAACAGAGAAACAACCTGTCTACTGCCAACCAGGCTACTCTTTCAAAAAAACAAAACAAAAAAAACAAAACAAAAAGAAGAAAAAAGATCTCCCTGCCACCCAAACCCCCAGAATGTTTAGATGCAATTTCCTATAAACAGGAAAGTACATACCACAACCATTGCTGTAGCCGTCATGAACAACTAGCTGAGATGGGGAAGAAGGAATGCATGAGAGTGATTAATTCTGTGACCAAAGGCACTTGATACCAATGCTCTGCCTGCCCTATAATATGTACAATACCGAGCTGAAGTCTGTCGAAGTGCACACCAAGAGTTGTGTTTTCACACAACTGGCGGTGGCTACAAGTCACTCAATAAGACCAATAGTGAGGCTGTATGTTTACAGACAATCTACCCCACGTAATAGCCACTTTAGTCATCCTCCTTTCCACCAATCCAATTTAATATGTCCTACCAATTTCTCATTTGTTCGAGGTTCCCAATTTTCCTGCAAGTATATCATGTTGGCCCCACGGTGCGACTTGTCAAGGTTCGTTTGCAGGCTGCAATCAGACCAATCTGAGCGGTCAATTACCCACAAAGCCCTGGGGCTGATGGCCGGTTTGGAACACTGGACGTGGACCTGATTTCTCCAGCCAATTATCTTGGAGATTCCCCGATCCCACCGTGGGCAATCACTTGTGACAGGTTTGGACAGCAAGACATTAAAGGTGAAATGGAAAGTAAACCTGTTTTATTCTCATATTAGCACGTACAGTGTTATCATAACCTACTGAAATAGAGTACATCGTTTAAGCAATAAGAGAAAAATAAGAAATCCTGATTGAGTCTCAAAGTCACTTTCAAGATGGCGTCAACTGTCAATCATATCATCTGGCTGACTACTGAGTTCATGGCATCACAGATTTCTAACAAAGTATAGCCTACTGACACTCTATCAAAAAATGTTATAGAAACTGTAAAGAATTCAAAATATCCTAATAAAGATGATGAAATATTCAAAAATATTTGTTTAACAACCCTGTCCCACCCACACAACAATCTAACCCTCTGCAGTGGACACTGGTAAAACAATTATCAACTGTTTGATGACACATGAACACATTTTAAACTGGATATTTTCACAATATTCACATGATTCACAATATTAGATACAGAACGTGCTGTCACCATACTACACAGACACCTGTGAATATCACAACACGCAGAGATTCACATACCAGGACCTTTGATATATTAGTCAAGGGGCATTGGTTCAGACAGTGAGGTGCACTGGATAAAATTGAGGAAACTCCAGTCACAGAGGTGCACTGGTTACAATGGAGGAAAGTCCAGACAGTAAGGTGCACTGTTTACAATGGAGGAAAGTCCAGACAGTAAGATGTACTGGTTAGAATGGAAGAAAGTCCAGACAGTAAGGTGCACTGTTTACAATGGAGGAAAGTCCAGACAGTAAGATGCACTGGTTGGAATGGAGGAAAGTCCAGACAGTAAGATATACTGGTTAGAATGGAGGAAAGTCCAGAAAGTAAGACATACTGGTTAGAATGGAGGAAAGTCCAGACAGTAAGATGCACTAGTTAGAATGGAGGAAGGTCCAGACAGTAAGATGCACTGGTTGGAATGGAGGAAAGTCCAGACAGTAAGATGCACTGGTTGGAATGGAGGAAAGTCCAGACAGTAAGATGCACTGGTTGGAATGGAGAAAAGTCCAGACAGTCAGATATACTGGTTAGAATGGAGGAAAGTCCAGACAGTGAGGTGCACTGGTCAGAATAGAGGAAAGTCCAGACAGTAAGTTGCACTGGTTGGAATGGAGGAAACTCCAGTATATGGGTTAAAATACTGTTTTCTGTGAGATCAATACCATAGCTTGTTGTCTCAGACAGAATGCTAGAATTAGAATATAACACTATTAACTGTTACAACTAAATGCAGGAGCAAGAACTCCTAAATTATAGCCTGATGTTAACTCTTAGCCTGTTTACAATAATGTAATTTGTTACAGATCTCCTAGATTGGCCATAATTAGACAGTGCTTGGAATACAGGTAATTCAGGAAAAACACTTGTCCGTTTCAGAAAAATCTAGAAAAATGTTTTCAATGGCTGAAACCCCCCCCCCAAAAAAAAAAACAAATATGCACACACAGCATAAACAAAATATTTTTAAAAACAGTGAATCAACTAAATGATAAGTGTTTATTTGATATCACCAACTTGCATCCACATACACATAGTTCAGTCAAACAGTATATTCATGATGGACATGTTTTTAAAGGGACATTGTCACATACCCTAGTTTTTAACTCTAAGGCATATTTTTACTATTAGAGCCATTTTTTATAAATGAAATCATACTTTACTTATATTTTATTGTTTTTAATTATCCATTTCCGTCAATTCAAAGTGTTTTTGGTTATCCTGGTGTTTTTAATATTACAAAATGTATTTCTCATATTTTAAAAAATGCACGTGACTGAGAAGTAACAGTTTTAGTTAATTTTAGTCTATTTTTAGAAGGTATTTCACCATTTCAAAGTCACAGACGCATGTTTCACTCACTTGTAACTTTATCCAAATTTGTTACAGGTTTGTAGATTAACTAAACCTAGTGTTAATTTTCACAGGTTGAAACTAGGGTCTGCCCCTATAACACTCTTGACCAGGTCATTGCTATACCAGTACATCAACAAATTATCTGGCTCTCAAAATGACTTAGCTAAAATGATTTATATATATTAATGTATCAATTTTAACATCACATGGAAAATGAACAATTTTGAAATTTTATTTAGAAGTAGCAACATTCTATAAAATAGATATTTTAACTAAAATTACCCTAATTTTTTGTAATAAATGTTTGATTGACAAATAACAATATGAGAACAAAGTCATTACATCTTGTTATTTTCAAAGGTATCTGCAGCTGAATGTTTAATCAGAGAAGTAACTCTCCAGGTGGTGAAAGAAGACAAGATTTCACAAAGTGCAATTTAACCAGAATGCTCTCATTGTTCCATTGAAGGGTACGTATTTTTAACTAACATTTTCACTGCAAGTTTTCATCATCTGATTGTACAACCCTTGATGGAACCACTAGCTGTCACCGAAGAGGAGAATACGATTTGCAATCACGTCTAGAGTTAATCCAAGCCACACTTGCAGTTCTCAATCCAAGAACAAATAGTTGATCCAATTGTTGAAAGCCGTGTGTGCAACCACTCCAGCCAGTTGAAGAACTCGGCCTGTTTGTTCTTTGATTGAAGCACCACCGTGCCATTCACTGCTCAGTTGCTTCATCTACTGGGAGACATCCTACACGAGATTCACTTACTCTCTGTGACTACCGCTAACAAGCCCTGGCCAGTCTACATCACGCTGTAAACATGAAGACAACTCAAGAGTGCTCCACAAACAAAGTTGATTATAATTGTGATTGCAAGTTCAAAGTCATTCCGTGGATCAATTGTCTCATTTTCTCTGTGATGATGAGGAAGTCACAAGACAAACTCTTGTGAAGAACAGAAGTAAGTGTGTGTGAGACAAGAGCATCTTAAAAAGAAACAACCCCTTAACAAGATGATCGTGTAGCTAAACACAGTCAAGTCTTTTTTATTATACACCTGTATTGTGTGTTAATAGATGTTTATCAAGTAGTCATGTAATCCAAATAAAGAATCAATTAAAGCATTAACTACAGACAGTGGTGTTGTGTATTTATATACACCTGTATTGTGTGTTAATAGATGTTTATAAAGCACTGTCATGGAATCTAAATAAAGATCAATTAAAGCATGAACTACAGACAGTGGTGTTGTGTATTTATATACACCTGTATTGTGTGTTAATAGATGTTTATAAAGTAGTCATGTAATCTAAATAAAGGATCAATTAAAGCATTAACTACAGACAGTGGTGTTGTGTATTTATATACACCTGTATTGTGTGTTAATAGATGTTCATCAAGTAGTCATGTAATCTAAATAAAGATCAATTAAAGCAATGACTACAGACAGTGGTGTTGTGTATTTATATACACCTGTATTGTGTGTTAATAGATGTTTATAAAGCACCGTCATGTAATCTAAATAAAGATCAATTAAAGCAATGACTACAGACAGTGGTGTTGTGTATTTATATACACCTGTATTGTGTGTTAATAGATGTTTATAAAGCACTGTCATGTAATCCAAATAAAGATCAATTAAAGCAATGACTACAGACAGTGGTGTTGTGTATTTATATACACCTGTATTGTGTGTTAATAGATGTTTATAAAGCACTGTCATGTAATCCAAATAAAGATCAATTAAAGCATTAACTACAGACAGTGGTGTTGTGTATTTATATACACCTGTATTGTGTGTTAATAGATATTTATAAAGCACTGTCATGTAATCCAAATAAAGATCAATTAAAGCAATGACTACAGACAGTGGTGTTGTGTATTTATATACACCTGTATTGTGTGTTAATAGATGTTTATAAAGCACTGTCATGTAATCCAAATAAAGATCAATTAAAGCATTAACTACAGACAGTGGTGTTGTGTATTTATATACACCTGTATTGTGTGTTAATAGATGTTTATAAAGCACTGTCATGTAATCCAAATAAAGATCAATTAAAGCAATGACTACAGACAGTGGTGTTGTGTATTTATATACACCTGTATTGTGTGTTAATAGATGTTTATAAAGCACTGTCATGTAATCCAAATAAAGATCAATTAAAGCATTAACTACAGACAGTGGTGTTGTGTATTTATATACACCTGTAGTGTGTGTTAATAGATGTTTATAAAGCACTGTCATGTAATCCAAATAAAGATCAATTAAAGCAATGACTACAGACAGTGGTGTTGTGTATTTATATACACCTGTATTGTGTGTTAATAGATGTTTATAAAGCACTGTCATGGAATCTAAATAAAGATCAATTAAAGCATGAACTACAGACAGTGGTGCTGTGTATTTATATACACCTGTATTGTGTGTTAATAGATGTTTATAAAGCACTGTCATGTAATCTAAATAAAGGATCAATTAAAGCATTAACTACAGACAGTGGTGTTGAGTATTTATATACACATGTATTGTGTGTTAATAGAGACAAAATTCCAAAATATCTATATTAAATGATGATGATGATGATGATGATGATGATGATGGTTTAATCCTAAAAACAAATGCCCATATTCAATGCCTGGGTATCATAAGTTTTAATAACCATTGTTCTACCCTAACCTGTCAAATGGAAGTAACCAACTTCCTGTTGTTATGAAAATGTGGTAAAAATCATGTTCCATCACAGGGTTAGAAATGAAAACAAAAAATCTACATGCACCAGGTGCATGCTGAAAAAAAAGTTACATGCACCATTAAAATTCTGCATGCACCAAAAATAAGGCAACTTCGTTTTTTGTTTTTATACGATGCTATTCGGAATTATTCGGCAACACCTATATTTATTTATTTATTAACAGTACTGAAACGTTATACAACTGCGTTTATTACTGATTCTTGATCAAATTTGAAAATTTCACCCAAAGTAAACGCCTTACAGAAATCTATAATAGGCCTATTACAAAAACGTACGAATATTTGTGTTTTGTATTAAGCAAGTTATCAACTTTTTTAACTCAATAAGATCTGTTGGTATAATATAAATTAGCCTACGGAATTCGACGAGAAGTTGCGATTGAAATAATCACTGGCTGACTTCGAGTCAACTACGCGAGTAACGCACCTGCACGTTCGCAATCATCTGATCAAGTGCCCATATCTGAGGTGAAAATGTTCAAGGCAGTTACGGTGCTTTGTATTGATCACAGATCTGGCGGAGTTCAATTTGTCAGTGATGACAACAACTGTGTTATGCGCGTGGATACCCCAAAGTCGGTCTTGACCACCTTCCCTAATACCGTTCACGGATATAACCGAGATATTGCCGGCAATTTTCGCAAATATATTTCACGGAAATGACCGAAAGGGCGCCATTGTTGTAAGTAGGATTATGGGATACAAAATGGATGCGCCCATAGGATAAAAGTTATCGTTTTCATGTGGCGAACAAATTACAAAATGCATACGCAAAATTCAACAACTTGAGTCTGAATCTGGTAGACAACAGGATACTAGTATATGCAATACACAGTACTTGAAAAATATTAGCATGAACCGCGTGCACCCAGTTTTAAAAGTTACATGCACACGCAAAAATCAGCATGCACCGGTGCATGTACTAACACTGCATTTCGAGCCCTGCATCATCTTATCTGTTTTGCTGACAACTTCAATCAGTGTTGATAAATAAATGTTTATACCATGCAACCCGGAACTGTGTTAGAAACAACTATGATAAAACACACACTTATTGCTTAACTAGAAATGTGTGGCAAGCTATCATACCTCCCATCATCAAATGTAGTAACTCATCTGTATCTACATGTATGTGTGGTAACTATCATCAAATGCATCAACTCACCTGTATCTATCTGAGGTAACAGACTATCATCAAATGTAATAACTCGCCTGTATCTATCTGTGGTAACAGACTATCATCAAATGTAGTAACTCACCTGTATCTATCTGTAGTAACAGACTATCATCAAATGTAGTAACTGGCCTGTATCTATATGTAGTAACAGACTATCATCAAATGTAGTAATTCACCTGTATCTATCTGTTGTAACAGACTATCATCAAATGTAATCACTCACCTGTATCTATCTGTGGTAACAGACTATCATCAAATGTAGTAACTTGCCTGTATCTATCTGTGGTAACACACTATCATCAAATATAATCACTCACCTGTATCTATCTGTGGTAACAGACTATCATCAAATGTAGTAACTCGCCTGTATCTATCTGTGGTAACAGACTATCATCAAATGTAATCTCTCACCTGTATCTATCTGTGGTAACAGACTATCATCAAATGTAGTAACTCACCTGTATCTATCTGTGGTAACACACTATCATCAAATGTAATTACTCACCTTTATATATCTGTGGTAACAGACTATCATCAAATGTAGTAACTCACCTGTATCTATCTGTGGTACAGACTATCATCAAATGTAATCACTCGCCTGTATCTATCTGTGGTAACAGACTATTATCAAATGTAATCACTCGCCTGTATCTATCTCTGGTAGCAGACTATCATCAAATGTAATCACTCGCCTGTATCTATCTGTGGTAACAAACTATCATCAAATGTAATCACTCGCCTGTATCTATCTGTAGTAACAGACTATCATCAAATGTAGTAACTCGCCTGTATCTATCTGTGGTAACAGACTATCATCAAATGTAATCACTCACCTGTATCTATCTGTGGTAACAGACTATCATCAAATGTAATCACTCACCTGTATCTATCTGTGGTAACAGACTATCATCAAATGTAGTAACTCGCCTGTATCTATCTGTGGTAACAGACTATCATCAAATGTAGTAACTCGCCTGTATCTATCTGTGGTAACAGACTATCATCAAATGTAGTAACTCGCCTGTATCTATCTGTTGTAACAGACTATCATCAAATGTAGTAACTCACCTGTATCTATCTGTAGTAACAGACTATCATCAAATGTAATCACTCACCTGTATCTATCTGTGGTACAGACTATCATCAAATGTAATCACTCACCTGTATCTATCTGTGGTAACAGACTATCATCAAATGTAGTAACTGGCCTGTATCTATATGTGGTAACAGACTATCATCAAATGTAGTAACATGCCTGTATCTATCTGTGGTAACAGACTATCATCAAATGTAGTAACTCACCTGTATCTATATGTGGTAAAAGACTATCATCATATACAGATATACTCATCTGTACAATAGACTTCATTAATAATCATCCATCACTAAACAGTTAAAAAGTTTGTTTGTTTTGTTTAACAACACTACTAGAGCACACTGATTTATTAATCATCGATCAGCTATTGGATGTTAAATGTTTGATAATTTTCACAGACAGTGTTAGAGAGAAAACCATCACTAAACAGTTAAAAAGTTAAAGTTTGTTTTGTTTAATGATTTATTAATCACCGGCTATTGGATGTGAAACGTGTGGTAATTCTGACTTATAGTCTTAGAGAGGGAAACTATCAGCCAATAGAAACTCACCTGTATATAGGATGCTGCATTACAAGCAGACGACTTTCATCAAACGTCCACTGACTTTTCTGTTAAAAACAAGCAAAACAAAATCTATATTAGTTATAATTAATAATTAAGTATTTAACCTGCTATAAAGAATAATTTTAATATTTAATAAATTTAATAAATATACTAGTATATAATATTATTTCAACATTGCATCTGCCAAGTCCAAGATGAACCCACTCAGGTACTTTTTTATTTTATTTTAAAGTCATTTGTTTTCAGAAGGTAATTTAAACCATCAATACCCTCCCCGTTTACCACCCTATAGAGAAAGTTTAATTTACAGTTGAGGATATGTCTTCAAACAGTTATTATTTACAGGTATGTGGTAAGAAAATGGTATTATATAAGAAATGTTTGTAATTTTTTGTGAATTTATCTAAGAAACCCCCGAAAACACAAAAATCAACATCATATTATATCTTGTTAATCGTTTATTACATTTGTTATTTATATCTTGTTTATCGTTATATTACATTTGTTATCTATTGCATTGATATCGTGTTAGCATTTTTGCTGTATCTTATCATCCATTATTTTATATCATGCAAACCCTGCAACTCCCCCTTGCAACTGGCAATACCATGGAGGTTTTGATTATCCAAAGCAATTTATTTTTTTGTGGAGTATATTCAATAAATTTTCCATGGCATATTATTAGCCGTGGACATTTTCTTACGGTAATTGCAAGGCCTGATAATTATATCCAGTATGTTATATCTGGTTATTAATTATATCCAGTATGTTATATCTGGTTATTAATTATATCCAGTATGTTATATCTGGTTATTAATTATATCCAGTATGACTTGATTGTTACAAATCACTGACTCAACTGGACAAACGAACTGTTCATGCACACAACCAAACAACTCAACAACGCTTTCATTAACATGTCTGACAGAACGCTCTCCCATCTTGTGAAATGACTTCACACACACAACCAAACAACTCAACAACGCTTTCATTAACACATCTGACAGAACACTCTCCCATCTTGTGAACTGACTTCACACACACAACCAAACAACTCAACAACGCTTTCTGTAACACGTCTGACAGAACGCTCTCCCATCTTGTGAACTGTCTTCACACACACAACCAAACAATTCAACAACGCTTTCTGTAACACGTCTGACAGAATGCTCTACCATCTTGTGAACTGACTTCACACACACAACCAAACAACTCAACAACGCTTTCTGTAACACATCTGACAGAACGCTCTCCCATCTTGCGAACTGACCATTGATTCTCGCGAGGCGGAATTGAAGCCCGCCAATAACGACTCCTATTGATACTGATTGAGCATGCACTGCTCTTTCATGTGTTGTTTTCTTTACAGAGCTTTGAGACACGCCACGTAATGGGGCGGAATGGTTTAGCATAGCGGTCCGATCACTCTCAACCATCTTGTCATGTACCTACAGCCCCATTTATCACGTGTGAAGCGTGCGGCAATCACTGCCAATTCAACCGGGATGCATCATCGGCACGCGTTCTTTCAAGCTGAGGTATATACGGCAGTGTTCGGCTAATAAATATTTGTTACAACATATTCCTTTAATGCGTTTCCGAACAGCACAATAATCACGGCTTGTGCCGGGCTGCACAGTAGGGTGATTAGAGGCTGCGAGTAGCACTTTTCTCCAATTTTCTGCCTCAAAACACAAAGATTTTATCCCATGTTTACTCGGCTTTGCACATCTCAACGCCATCAATTCAGCACTCCGTATATCTGGCCATCAGCCCTCAACATTATATCCTTTAACATTTAAAGCTGTGATACTGAGTAAATATTTGTTTCTATTTTAAGGTTAACTTTATAATAAAAATATAAACTATGACCTCTATGGTTTAATCTATTTTACTTTGTATTCCCAATAACAAGTGAAATTAGTTTTTCTTACTTCTGTTTTCATTTAAGTACTGTAAAGTGTGTTTCAAAATACTTATGCTAAATGTTCCAAAAGAAAATAGAAGAAAATGTTTTATTTAACGACACACTCAACACATTTTATTTACGGTTATATGGCATCAGGCATATGGTTAAGGACCTCACAGATATTTAGAGAAGAAACCTGCTGATGCCACTTCATGGGCTACTCTTTTCGATTAGCAGCAAGGGATCTTTTATATGCACCATCCCACAGACAGGGTAGTACATACCACGGCCTTTGTTACACCAGTATATGCATCATCCCAATGATATACCAGTTGTAATGCACTGGCTGGAACGAAAATGACGGGGATTGATCTCAGACTGACCGTGCATCACATGAGCATTTTAGCACTGAGCCTGCCCCTAACAACAAACTAATTTTTTTAACTTTTTTCATTTCAAATGTTACGGTGGTTGTATTGGTTGTATTTCGCATTATGGTGAGAGAGAATACAGCTTCGAGTCTCACAGCACACTTTGTTTCAGTGACATGCCACGGTGGAATTACATCATGCCCATCTGTACAACGTCACAGTGACCCAAATGTTACGATGTTGTATTGGTTGTATTTTACATTATGGTGAGAGAGAATACAGCTTCGAGTCTCACAGCACACTTTGTTTCAGTGACATGCCACGGTGGAATTACATCATGCCCATCTGTACAACGTCACAGTGACCCAAATGTTACGATGTTGTATTGGTTGTATTTTACATTATGGTGAGAGAGAATACAGCTTCGAGTCTCACAGCACACTTTGTTTCAGTGACATGCCACGGTGGAATAACATCATGCCCATCTGTACAACGTCATAGTGACCCAAAACTGTATTAGTTACAAATACTGAATAAAACAAACAAGTTTCCCAACATTACTACCCACACTTTTAGCAAGGGATATGGGGTAATTTTTATTATTATGTCAAAAACACTCAGCTACAACAACTTGGTAAAATTACAATAAACCCTTCACTTTGAAATGTTCGCCTTGTAATAAAATTTTACTATACATACTTTTAGCATGAGCCCAACATGGGATAATCTTTTTTTTTTTTTTTTTTTTTTTAAACCCTAAAACACATCGACTTGGTTAAATCACAACAAATTCCTTTACTTTTAAAATGTTTGCCTTGAAATAAAATTTGACATTCCAGTGTTGTAGCTGACATAATTTTCATGGTGAACATAAAAAAGTACAGCATGTCAAGAAAAGTGAATTGACATCGACTGATCTGGTTAAGCTGCCATGTTGACATGGTGAAGAACTAAATCTGCTGTAAGCTTGGTAAAAAAAAAACCCCACCAATACTGGTTGTACTATACCAAATAAAATGCCATAGGCGACCATGTTAAAGTACTGGAAGTAGAGATGAAAATAACACAATGGCAGCTAGATATACTGGAAGTAGATATGAAAATAACACAATGACAGCTAGATATACTGGAAGTGAAGATACAATAACACCACGACAGCTAGATATACTGGAAGTAGAGATGACAATAACACAATGGCAGCTAGATATACTGGAAGTAGAGATAAAAATAACACAATGGCAGCTAGATATACTGGAAGTAGAGATGACAATAACACAATGACAGCTAGATATACTGGAAGTGGAGATGACAATAACACCACGACAGCTAGATATACTGGAAGTAGAGATGACAATAACACAATGACAGCTAGATATACTGGAAGTAGAGATGACAATAACACAATGACAGCTAGATATACTGGAAGTGGAGATGACAATAACACCACGACAGCTAGATATACTGGAAGTAGAGATGAAAATAACACAATGACAGCTAGATATACTGGAAGTGGAGATGACAATAACACCACGACAGCTAGATATACTGGAAGTAGATATGAAAATAACACAATGACAGCTAGATATACTGGAAGTGAAGATACAATAACACCACGACAGCTAGATATACTGGAAGTAGAGATGACAATAACACAATGGCAGCTAGATATACTGGAAGTAGAGATAAAAATAACACAATGGCAGCTAGATATACTGGAAGTAGAGATGACAATAACACAATGACAGCTAGATATACTGGAAGTGGAGATGACAATAACACCACGACAGCTAGATATACTGGAAGTAGAGATGACAATAACACAATGACAGCTAGATATACTGGAAGTGGAGATGACAATAACACCACGACAGCTAGATATACTGGAAGTAGAGATGAAAATAACACAATGACAGCTAGATATACTGGAAGTAGAGATGACAATAACACAATGGCAGCTAGATATACTGGAAGTAGAGATAAAAATAACACAATGGCAGCTAGATATACTGGAAGTAGAGATGACAATAACACAATGACAGCTAGATATACTGGAAGTGGAGATGACAATAACACCACGACAGCTAGATATACTGGAAGTAGAGATGACAATAACACAATGACAGCTAGATATACTGGAAGTGGAGATGACAATAACACCACGACAGCTAGATATACTGGAAGTAGAGATGAAAATAACACAATGACAGCTAGATATACTGGAAGTAGAGATGACAATAACACAATGACAGCTAGATATACTGGAAGTGGAGATGACAATAACACCACGACAGCTAGATATACTGGAAGTAGAGATGAAAATAACACAATGACAGCTAGATATACTGGAAGTGAAGATGACAATAACACAATGACAGCTAGATATACTAGAAGTGGAGATGACAATAACACAATGACAGCTAGATATACTGGAAGTGGAGATACAATAACACAATGACAGCTAGATATACTGGAAGTGGAGATGAAAATAACACAATGACAGCTAGATATACTAGAAGTGGAGATGACAATAACACAATGACAGCTAGATATACTGGAAGTGGAGATGACAATAACACAACGACAGCTAGATATACTGGAAGTAGAGATGACAATAACACAATGACAGCTAGATATACTGGAAGTGAAGATGACAATAACACAATGGCAGCTAGATATACTGGAAGTGAAGATGACAATAACACAATGACAGCTAGATATACTGGAAGTGAAGATACAATAACACCACGACAGCTAGATATACTGGAAGTAGAGATGACAATAACACAATGGCAGCTAGATATACTGGAAGTAGAGATGACAATAACACAATGACAGCTAGATATACTGGAAGTGGAGATGACAATAACACCACGACAGCTAGATATACTGGAAGTAGAGATGAAAATAACACAATGACAGCTAGATATACTGGAAGTGAAGATGACAATAACACAATGACAGCTAGATATACTGGAAGTGGAGATACAATAACACAATGACAGCTAGATATACTGGAAGTGGAGATGAAAATAACACAATGACAGCTAGATATACTGGAAGTGGAGATGAAAATAACACAATGACAGCTAGATATACTAGAAGTGGAGATGACAATAACACAATGACAGCTAGATATACTGGAAGTGGAGATGACAATAACACAATGACAGCTAGATATACTGGAAGTAGAGATGAAAATAACACAATGGCAGCTAGATATACTGGAAGTAGAGATGAAAATAACACAATGGCAGCTAGATATACTGGAAGTGAAGATGACAATAACACAATGACAGCTAGATATACTGGAAGTAGAGATGAAAATAACACAATGACAGCTAAATATACTGGAAGTGGAGATGACAATAACACAATGACAGCTAGATATACTGGAAGTAGAGATGAAAATAACACAATGACAGCTAAATATACTGGAAGTGGAGATGACAATAACACAATGACAGCTAGATATACTGGAAGTGGAGATGACAATAACACCACGACAGCTAGATATACTGGAAGTAGAGATGAAAATAACACAATGACAGCTAGATATACTGGAAGTGAAGATGACAATAACACAACGACAGTTAGATATACTGGAAGTAGAGATGAAAATAACACAATGACAGCTAGATATACTGGAAGTGAAGATGACAATAACACAATGACAGCTAGATATACTGGAAGTGAAGATGACAATAACACAATGACAGCTAGATATACTGGAAGTGGAGATGAAAATAACACAATGACAGCTAGATATACTGGAAGTGGAGATGAAAATAACACAATGGCAGCTAGATATACTGGAAGTGAAGATGACAATAACACAATGACAGCTAGATATACTGGAAGTGGAGATGAAAATAACACCACGACAGCTAGATATACTGGAAGTAGAGATGAAAATAACACAATGACAGCTAGATATACTGGAAGTGAAGATGACAATAACACAATGACAGCTAGATATACTGGAAGTGAAGATGACAATAACACAATGACAGCTAGATATACTGGAAGTGAAGATGACAATAACACAATGACAGCTAGATATACTGGAAGTGAAGATGACAATAACACAATGACAGCTAGATATACTGGAAGTAGAGATGAAAATAACACATTGACAGCTAGATATACTGGAAGTGGAGATGACAATAACACAATGACAGCTAGATATACTGGAAGTGAAGATGACAATAACACAATGACAGCTAGATATACTGGAAGTGGAGATGAAAATAACACAATGACAGCTAGATATACTGGAAGTAGAGATGACAATAACACAATGACAGCTAGATATACTGGAAGTGGAGATACAATAACACAATGACAGCTAGATATACTGGAAGTGGAGATGACAATAACACAATGACAGCTAGATATACTGGAAGTAGAGATGACAATAACACAATGACAGCTAGATATACTGGAAGTGGAGATACAATAACACAATGACAGCTAGATATACTGGAAGTAGAGATGAAAATAACACAATGACAGCTAGATATACTGGAAGTGGAGATGACAATAACACAATGACAGCTAGATATACTGGAAGTGGAGATGAAAATAACACAATGACAGCTAGATATACTGGAGATGACAATAACACAATGACAGCTAGATATACTGGAAGTAGAGATGAAAATAACACAATGACAGCTAGATATACTGGAAGTAGAGATGAAAATAACACAATGACAGCTAGATATACTGCAAGCAGCAATAAAAATATCACACACACACCACCACCCCCCCCCCCCCATCCCCCCAAAAAACCCCAACAAACAAGAAACCCCAAAACAGAGTACAACACCCACCATAGCCACCACCACAAACTACGAAATACACGATGCCCTATTAATACTGTAATTATGTTTATTCTAGTCACAGATCTGGCAGTATTAAAAAAAAAAATCTTTTACTCGATTTCTTGCTATCAGCAAGTGTTTTTTTTATATCATATTCCACTGTCTAAATTTGTTCCTATCAATACCATCTTCTTTCTTCAATTGCATATCTCCACATCCCTCTCAGTTGTTTTTCGCCCTCTCTTGACAAATGTAAAAAACCAAACATTGATTTATCACTGCCCTTCTCACACAGGAGAATAATCTTTAGTGAAAGTTTGTACTTTATGTGTGCACCAGTCCATGATGTGAGAGAGTACACACAGAAAACCGGCGCAGCTCAATATCCCTAAGACATCATTACACAGCTTTTTTCTTTTCACAAATCCGTCGTCAGAATTCAAACGCGAACCTTCTCCAGCTAGTTACGATAAATGACACCAAGCCTCCAGCTACAAAAATCTTTTTCTTTAAACCCATTTGTCGTTTTTCTTGACAAATAATTTACTTTTCTTCAATTAGCTGAATAAAGCTGATGGTGAAATGAACAAAATGAATGAACTGTTGAAAAAATAGCTTGCACAAACAATAAGAAACATGGTAAAATATCTTCTGTCTTGCCTGTCAACTCGTGGTACAGTAACAGAATGGACGCTAATGAGCATGCAAGGAAAATCAGTCGAACAATCACCGACATTGTCTTCATGTTTCTAAATTCTATGTTAAGCTAAAAAGGATAAACGAGCATTGTGAAAGTACTGCTAAAGCAATACATGTCTCTTATCGGGCACAACAAATCTTCATATCTCCTAAGTTCAAGGTCCATAACTCTGTCAACAAGCATTGTGAAAGTACTGCTAAAGCAATACATGTCTCCTATCGGGCACAACAAATCTTCATATCTCCTAAGTTCAAGGGCCATAATTCTGTCAACAATCATTGTGAGAGTATTTCTAAAGCAATACATGTCTCCTATCGGGCACAACAAATTTTTGTATCTCCTAAGTTCAAGGGCCATAACTCTGTCAACAAGCACTGTGAGAGTATTTCTAAAGCAATACATATATCCCCTACCGGCCCCAACAAAGTTTAAGGGTCATAACTCTGTCAACAAGAGTACCGGTGAAGTACATGATATGCCCATCAGGAGTTTGATGGAAAACTATATTTATATTAATGAATATGCTACGGATATGATTAAAGTCTTAATTATGTGAATCTTTTTACCATGGGATGGATGAACAGTTTGTTTTGGACCAACCACTATCCCAAGTTGTTCCTACATGTGGTCTGATGGTCCTGTATGCATCAGTATGCAAGATATGGTCCGGACAAGAATTGACTGTTATGGGCAGTAGACCGTGAAAAGTAGGTCACAGTGACCTAGTAATAGTAGGCAACACACTGCCATCCCAAGTTGTTTCTACATGTGAGGTTTGATGGTCCTGTATGCATCTGTATGCATCTATATGCAAGATATAGTCAAGACAAGAAAAGGTTAACAGGCAGACGTACATACGTATGGACAGACGTACAGACATACGGACAATGCCATATCATAATACGACCCACAATAGATGGGTGTATAAAAATTGGTAAATCGCCATGAAAGTCAAACTTTTTCAGTAATCGTTGATTGTGAAAATATACACAAAATGTCAACTCCATTCTTTAGGCATTGCAAAAAACACCAGAAAAACTATTTGTGCGACATAGAGACAGACAGACAGACAGACAAAACCTATAGATTGTACTATACCAAATAAAATCCCATATGCGACCATGTTAAGGTTTGTGTTTAAAAACATGACATATGCAATATATCTAGCAAACTATGACCCATAAATATCAGTACTACAGCCCCTATTTCAAAGTATTAACTGAAGAAAATGTTACCGAAAAAGATGGTACCTTTCATGGATAATGTTTTGTTATAAAAGGATGTTTTCATAATACCCCTAGTTAGCACAAAATTTGAGAATTTATTTTGTTTACAGGTACTTCATAAATGTTTCGCGCACAGATGAAACTAATTTTGCTTTTACAACAAACACAATCACATTTATCACCAATAACAGAATTGTTCTATCAAATATTCGGTGCACCTCGAACTTTGACCCAGCACCAGATGTTATTTGGTTTAGTACTACCTATAGTCCTCTCTGTTTGGATTGGTTGGATTAGTTGGGGACTAAAAAGAAATTAATTTATGTTCAAGCAGGAAATGCAGTGAGCAGCAAATGCAGTGAGCAGCAAATGCAGTGAGCAGCTGGCGATCACAATGGAAGTACTCAGCGCCCGATGATTTACGTGTTTGTAAATGAAGACCAAAATATGCTTGTCACAGTCACATTGTCATTTTTGGAGAAAAAAACCCATTACTGACACAGGCTTTCATTTGAGGCTGCCATAACCGATGGTGAATAGAGAGCCGCAATTTAATCTAATTCCATTAGCATGTATATTAAGATTTGAAAACCGGCGCGTGTTTCGCATGTGTACATTGTACAACTGGTAAAGATGAACCTCATCAATCTTTCCCTTACTGGAACACCAGTCAATATAACATGAAATGTACTGAACGTATTTATGGCACTCATGCATTTTATTTTTATCATTAGTTTTTCTTTTTATATGTCTGAATTCATTCATTTTAATGGACTAACATGTTAAGCAAAAAACCTACCAAAAACCCCCACCTTTGCAAACTTTATAATTAAAAATAAGAAAAGTATTATGGTACTCGAGATATAATTTGTTGAAAATAAGAAAAGTATTATGGTACTTGAGCAGAGTTCGACAAATCCGCTAGCCCAACGCCCGTGGCTAGTGGTTTTTAAGTTCGGGCTAGTGAGAAATGTGGTTTCCCCCCTCCTCTCGTTATCGCTCGATTGCTGAAATTTCGTTTAATAAATTTGATTGTGAAGTATGTCATCGAATAATATCAACAACGCAATCAGTATATAATAATAATCCACTTGAACTAGGTCTGCAAACTGCAGTAACATGCTATCTCTACATCTTCACAGTTAAGCGTGCATTGTTTTCCCTTTCAAGTTTCTGGCACAGGAAATAAGTCTAATGACATGGGTGTTTTGATTGGTTGGACACGTCACGTGGTAGTTAATCTCGCACATATGTTTTTGGCTAAGAACTTGGAAATCACAAATCGCGATGTCAAGTTAATCTCAATCAAGTAAACCCCAGCCATGCTTTGAATTTCAGTGTTTGTTTTATTTATTTATTGTTTTCTAATTTAACACTTCGCTGACATGTGGTTATCGGCAATCAGGAAAACAATTTACTTTAATGGTAACCGCATATGCAATGACTCGGCTTGGCCTATTACATGTAGCGGTTTGGATAATACGTCACAGCTGTCGATACAAGATAATACCTTTTTTGTTCATCAATTAACAACGGATTACATGTCGCTGTTATATTCTTTTGATATCGGTCTGACACGGGATAATGCTCTGTATTTGAGCAATTGACATCACCGTTCCTGGTGACATAAATAGTAGGCCTGGTGACATAAATAGTAGGCCTGGTGACATAAATAGTAGGCCTGGTGACATAAATAGTAGGCCCTAAATATATAACCAACTACCAAATACACTGAACCATCTATTACCATGTGTCACACTGTGGTACCCTCATTTAAATTTAATTAGTTTGATAGTGGGTTTAGATACCAACCATGAGTTTGTTCAATTATTTTTCCGGGAGGGGGGGGGGGGGCAAAAGTGAAAACGGGACAATGACGATGGATCACATTTGACAAAAGACCAAACGTACGACACGACACAAAACTGAAAGTTACAACATGATTTAAGTGTTTGTTTTATTTTACTTTTATACTCGTAAATGTGTAATGTTACAAAAATTATATAAAAATCCAGTTATAATTGTGGAGGAATTTGGGCTAGTGCTTTATTTTGGTGGGCTAGTGGTTTTCACAATCCCACTAGCCCTGTGGCTAGTGACTTTTCAAAATATTTGTCATACTCTGACTTGAGATATAATTTGTTAAAAATAACAAAAGTATTATACTACTTGAGATATAAATTGCACTTGTAAACAACTAAAAGTGATGTAGAAATTGATACTCCCGATAAATCTTTTGAATCAAATATTATTTTCTCAGTATTTAAAGCTATTTAAAATTACTATTTGCTATTTTTCACACCTGTTTCTTTCTCCTCATCACGACCTTGACCCCATCTGCAGAGACAGTTATAATGACTTTCTTCTTTTTGATGGCTTTGGCTTTGAACTCGTACTGAAAAAGAAATAAACACATATTTGTAATTTGTAAAACATGTTTTATACTCATGTTGGGGAGTTATTAAAGATTCATTCATACATTCAATCAGATTTTCTACACAATTAGTGCTGTCCTCCTATCCGGACGAGGCACTAGATAGAGATTTATGCTCCTATCTGGACGAGGCACTAGATAGAGATTTATGGAATGATCCACTATTTCGTCAAATGCCCATTTGACTCTGCCTTGTGCAGAGATATGGCCTTGATCATGAGTTACGGTGTTGTCGTTCAGATTACAGACTCCTATTCTTCTTACTTAATACACCTTCATTGATGTACTATGAACATATATTGAAAACAATACATGAAGACTTATTTTGTAGACAATCAATGCAATCCAAACTCATCTTGCTCTTAGTTTGTACACAACTTTTAACTCGTACTGCAGTGGGATGTAGCTCAGTGATAGAACACTCAACTAAGAGGTGATGGGTCCTCTAACAATCATCCTTTATGACATTGTTTTTCCCCATTCCAACTAATGCCCCATCACATATCAAAGGCCATGGTATGTGCTAACATTTTTTGAAGGTACATTTTTTTACGCCCTGGTAGAAACCCTGCCCAACTCACTCTGTTTCTCCTCCTTTCTATGTGTCAAACTGACCACATGTATGTAAATATAGATTTAACACGGCCGTGAATCATACACTGACTGATAATCACGGGATTGGCTAATCAACGTTATACCAAGTCCCATAACTCGCTCCTCAATTTCTGCATGATTACATTGCCATAACAAGTTTGCCTGCTCAAATTTGGTTGCTTACTGACCTGGCCTGGTTCAGGCAATAAATCTTTGGCTTTGTGCTCAATTTTGATGAAAATCGATGCCAAAAGAGACGAACAGATTAGTAAATAAATCAACAGGGATATAAACGTGTGATATAGACTCACACTCCATTAGCTCATCTTGCACAATAAATCCACAAAATTGCTTAAAGATTTACACAGATTTGCCAAATTATGCCCATTACCATCTGGGCAATAAAGTAGAGAGTGTAACGGAGAATGAGCAAAACGGAAAACGGGCTGCTGAAAAAGGCAAGATAGTACGGCTATTTAATCAAATACTTTGGACGCAGCATTCTGTCGGTCGTGCGGACTATACTCGCCACAGATAAGCACTTGTGTGATCTTCACAAGAAAATATTCATTGATTGCAGTAAAAACGAACACGCATGGCCGACACCATTAACATCAGCATCAATATTTTCATGATCAATGCACTTTGATCGGACAATCTCATCAAACCATGTTTACGTAAAACCTGCAAAACTGCGCTGCACTTAGAACGTAAAACGCTCAGTGTTTACTTAGACCATCTCCGGCTATTTTTAAATATTTATATTTCAGTTTGCTGCAACCCAATAAACAAAGTTAGTAGTCGGTTGATGGGTCAGGAGATATTTTATTATTTCGATTTTTTGTGTGTGTGTGTTCAAGATATTGAAAACTTGAAAGAACGAAGAGGAAAGGAAAGGAATGTTTCTTAAACAACACCTCAGTGCATTTTAAACTAGGGCTATTTGGTTATTTCGACATGTGGTCAACAGACAAAGAGGAAACCGGTTCCTAGCTGCCACACAGGCTACTCTTATTGATAAAACAGCAAGGGATCAATATGTACTTTCCCATAGGCAGGACAGTACACACCATGGCCTTTGATGTACCATCTAGGTACATCACACTCCCATATGAAAAGAAATTCTGCATTTATATGTTGTAAATCTCTTTTTTTTTAACTTTTAATATGAAAATCTCTTGTAAATCTTGTTTATATAACTTTTATGTTAAAATCTCTTGTAATTCTCGTTTATATAACCTTTATGTTAAAAGATCTTGTAATTTTCTTTTATATAACTTTTACTCTTAAAATTTCTTGTAATTCTCTTTTATATAACTTTTAGTGTTAAAATTTCTTGTAATTTTCTTCAGTGTACGACAATTGGTCAAAGGTTGTGCTATGTGTTTTCCTGTCTGTGGGAAAGTGTATATAAATGATTCCTTGCTGCTTTAGGAAACATGTTTGTTTTCTTTAACGGCACCACTAAAGCACATTGATTAATTAATCATCGACTATTGGATGTCAAACATTTTGTCATTTTGACTCGTAGTCATCAGAGGCCACAGCCTTTGTCCATTTGTGGTGCACTGGTTGGAATGACAAAAAAACCAATCAGCTGAATGGATCCACTGAGGTGGTTTGATCCTGTGACGCAAGCGCCTCAAGCGAGCACTGAACCGACTAAGCTAAATTCCACCCCTTGGAAAAATGTAGCATGTTTTCTCTGAAGACGAGTCAGAATAACCAAATGTTTGATAGCCAATAGCCAATGATTAATGTGCTCTAGTGGTGTCATTAAAGAAAACAAAAAATTCTTCAACTGGGGTTTATGTCTGAACATTCAAAGAAGTAGAAGAATATATACACACAAAAAAGTAAAATAATAATTTATATATATATATTTTTTGGTGATTTTTTAATTTTACCAAACATTTCAACCCAGTCAAGATTAGGAAAAACTTTGGCAGAAACTAATGAAACTTGTTAGTTTGCAGAGAGCTGATCAAATTAAGATATATTAAAGACCATTAGTGAGTAAACACAATCGTGGCTGTAAGCTATGTTAACACAGCATCCCCAGAGAAAACAGAGCAGGACTCCAACCAGCTAATACAATCAACCGCAGACATGCTGGCTCGACCATCGTGATAAAACATCCACAATGCAACACCATCCACGTTCAACACGGTTTCGTAACACATACCAAACCAATTATATCAGTACATCTGCAAAAGCCAGAATCACAGAACTACTTTCTCAGCAAAAGGAATCATTAATTATTTTTAATTTATCTATGAATATATGGAACATTATTATAAAAATATATCTGTATACTCCATACATGTATGGGTTGGGTTTTTGGGGGGTTTTTTTTCATTCTAACCAGTGCAACACAAGTGGTCAAAGGCCATGGTATATGCTTTCCTGCAAGTGGGAAAATGCATATAAAAGATCCATTGCTGCTAATGGAAAAATGTAGCGGGTTTCCTCTGATGACTATGTGTCACAATTACCAAATGTTTTTTATCCAATAGCCGATGATTAATTAATCAATGTGCTCAAGTGGTGTCATTGGACAAAACAAACTTTAACTTTTGTGCTGGCATCAAATTTATGACAATTTTTTTTTCATAGTCCTGTTTTAAATATTGCCTCTCCAAACTGGATACCCTTCAAACCAGACTTTTTACTTGATCCCATGGGTGTTTCACTGTACTATTATCTGTTGAACATGCTATCCAATGTGAAAGTGACCCATAAGAGCTAGGATTCAGGTTTTCAAGGCAATATAGCTCACTGTACTATCATTTATTGAACATGCTATCCAATGTGAAAGTGACCCATAAGAGCTAGGATTCAGGTTTTCAAGGTAATATAGCTCACTGTACTATCATTTATTGAACATGCTATCCAATGTGAAAGTGACCCATATAAGAGCTAGGATTCAGGTTTTCAAGGAAATATAGCTCACTGTACTATCATTTATTGAACATGCTATCCAATGTAAAAGTGACCCATATAAGAGCTAGGATTCAGGTTTTGAAGGCAATATAGCTCACTGTACTATCATTTATTGAACATGCTATCCAATGTGAAAGTGACCCATATAAGAGCTAGGATTCAGGTTTTGAAGGCAATATAGCTCACTGTACTATCATTTATTGAACATGCTATCCAATGTAAAAGTGACCCATATAAGAGCTAGGATTCAGGTTTTCAAGGCAATATAGTTCACTGTACTATCATTTATTGAACATGCTATCCAATGTAAAAGTGACCCATATAAGAGCTAGGATTCAGGTTTTCAAGGCAATATAGTTCACTGTACTATCATTTATTGAACATGCTATCCAATGTGAAAGTGACCCATATAAGATCTAGGATTCAGGTTTTAAAGGCAATATAGCTCACTGTACTATCATCTGTTGAACATGCTATCCAATGTGAAAGTGACCCATATAAGATCTAGGATTCAGGTTTTCAAGGCAATATAGCTCACTGTACTATCATCTGTTGAACATGCTATCCAATGTGAAAGTGACCCATATAAGAGCTAGGATTCAGGTTTTAAAGGCAATATAGCTCACTGTACTATCATCTGTTGAACATGCTATCCAATGTGAAAGTGACCCATATAAGAGCTAGGATTCAGGTTTTAAAGGCAATATAGTTCACTGTACTATCATTTATTGAACATGCTATCCAATGTGAAAGTGACCCATATAAGATCTAGGATTCAGGTTTTAAAGGCAATATAGTTCACTGTACTATCATCTGTTGAACATGCTATCCAATGTGAAAGTGACCCATATAAGATCTAGGATTCAGGTTTTCAAGGCAATATAGCTCACTGTACTATCATTTATTGAACATGCTATCCAATGTGAAAGTGACCCATATAAGAGCTAGGATTCAGGTTTTCAAGGCAATATAGCTCACTGTACTATCATTTATTGAACATGCTATCCAATGTGAAAGTGACCCATATAAGAGCTAGGATTCAGGTTTTCAAGGCAATATAGCTCACTGTACTATCATTTATTGAACATGCTATCCAATGTGAAAGTGACCCATATAAGAGCTAGGATTCAGGTTTTCAAGGCAATATAGCTCACTGTACTATCATTTGTTGAACATGCTATCCAATGTGAAAGTGACCCATATAAGAGCTAGGATTCAGGTTTTAAAGGCAATATAGTTCACTGTACTATCATTTATTGAACATGCTATCCAATGTGAAAGTGACCCATATAAGATCTAGGATTCAGGTTTTAAAGGCAATATAGCTCACTGTACTATCATCTGTTGAACATGCTATCCAATGTGAAAGTGACCCATATAAGAGCTAGGATTCAGGCTTTAAAGGCAATATAGCTCACTGTACTATCATCTGTTGAACATGCTATCCAATGTGAAAGCGACCCATATAAGAGCTAGGATTCAATCTTTTAAGGCAATATAGCTCACTGTACTATCATCTGTTGAACATGCTATCCAATGTGAAAGTGACCCATATAAGAGCTAGGATTCAGGCTTTAAAGGCAATATAGCTCACTGTACTATCATCTGTTGAACATGCTATCCAATGTGAAGTGACCCATATAAGAGCTAGGATTCAGGCTTTAAAGGCAATATAGCTCACTGTACTATCATCTGTTGAACATGCTATCCAATGTGAAAGTGACCCATATAAGAGCTAGGATTCAGGTTTTCAAGGCAATATAGCTCACTGTACTATCATTTATTGAACATGCTATCCAATGTGAAAGTGACCCATAAGAGCTAGAATTCAGGTTTTCAAGGTAATATAGCTCACTGTACTATCATTTATTGAACATGCTATCCAATGTGAAAGTGACCCATATAAGAGCTAGGATTCAGGTTTTCAAGGAAATATAGCTCACTGTACTATCATTTATTGAACATGCTATCCAATGTAAAAGTGACCCATATAAGAGCTAGGATTCAGGTTTTGAAGGCAATATAGCTCACTGTACTATCATTTATTGAACATGCTATCCAATGTGAAAGTGACCCATATAAGAGCTAGGATTCAGGTTTTGAAGGCAATATAGCTCACTGTACTATCATTTATTGAACATGCTATCCAATGTAAAAGTGACCCATATAAGAGCTAGGATTCAGGTTTTCAAGGCAATATAGTTCACTGTACTATCATTTATTGAACATGCTATCCAATGTAAAAGTGACCCATATAAGAGCTAGGATTCAGGTTTTCAAGGCAATATAGTTCACTGTACTATCATTTATTGAACATGCTATCCAATGTGAAAGTGACCCATATAAGATCTAGGATTCAGGTTTTAAAGGCAATATAGCTCACTGTACTATCATCTGTTGAACATGCTATCCAATGTGAAAGTGACCCATATAAGATCTAGGATTCAGGTTTTCAAGGCAATATAGCTCACTGTACTATCATCTGTTGAACATGCTATCCAATGTGAAAGTGACCCATATAAGAGCTAGGATTCAGGTTTTAAAGGCAATATAGCTCACTGTACTATCATCTGTTGAACATGCTATCCAATGTGAAAGTGACCCATATAAGAGCTAGGATTCAGGTTTTAAAGGCAATATAGCTCACTGTACTATCATCTGTTGAACATGCTATCCAATGTGAAAGTGACCCATATAAGAGCTAGGATTCAGGTTTTAAAGGCAATATAGTTCACTGTACTATCATCTGTTGAACATGCTATCCAATGTGAAAGTGACCCATATAAGATCTAGGATTCAGGTTTTAAAGGCAATATAGTTCACTGTACTATCATCTGTTGAACATGCTATCCAATGTGAAAGTGACCCATATAAGATCTAGGATTCAGGTTTTAAAGGCAATATAGTTCACTGTACTATCATTTATTGAACATGCTATCCAATGTGAAAGTGACCCATATAAGAGCTAGGATTCAGGTTTTCAAGGCAATATAGCTCACTGTACTATCATTTATTGAACATGCTATCCAATGTGAAAGTGACCCATATAAGAGCTAGGATTCAGGTTTTCAAGGCAATATAGCTCACTGTACTATCATTTATTGAACATGCTATCCAATGTGAAAGTGACCCATATAAGAGCTAGGATTCAGGTTTTAAAGGCAATATAGCTCACTGTACTATCATTTATTGAACATGCTATCCAATGTGAAAGTGACCCATATAAGATCTAGGATTCAGGCTTTAAAGGCAATATAGCTCACTGTACTATCATCTGTTGAACATGCTATCCAATGTGAAAGCGACCCATATAAGAGCTAGGATTCAATCTTTTAAGGCAATATAGCTCACTGTACTATCATCTGTTGAACATGCTATCCAATGTGAAAGTGACCCATATAAGAGCTAGGATTCAGGCTTTAAAGGCAATATAGCTCACTGTACTATCATCTGTTGAACATGCTATCCAATGTGAAGTGACCCATATAAGAGCTAGGATTCAGGCTTTAAAGGCAATATAGCTCACTGTACTATCATCTGTTGAACATGCTATCCAATGTGAAAGTGACCCATATAAGAGCTAGGATTCAGGCTTTAAAGGCAATATAGCTCAGCAGTGACAGAGGATTCTCATGAACATTAATAAGCAAGCAAAGACCCTTAACTCTGCCAAACACTTGACAAGGTCCCTCCATAATGGCATGGGCAGGATCGATGTAGCTCAGTGATATAACACTCACTTGATACGCAGTCGGTTTGAGATCGATCCCGTCAGTGGGCCTATTGGGCTATTTCTCATTCCATCCAGTGCACCACGACTTGTACATCAAAAGCCGTGGTATGTACTATCTTTTCTATGGGATGGTGCATATAAAGATCCCTTATTTGCTACTAATGGAAAAATGTAGCAGGTTTCCTCTCTGAGACTATATGTGAAATTACAAAATGTTTGACATCCAATAGTCAATGATTTATAAAGCAAACTTTCACCATAACTGCATTGCGTCTTGTACAATGTCATGTAGGGTGTAACGATATACTCAAACATTCAGTGCACCGAACACCAATCTATGTCGTAGTTGCATTTATATTCATTACTAAATGTACAATTTATGCTTCTAATTCATACTAACCAAAACACAATACCAATTCGGCTGTCTTGATAATGAGCATATTTTGTTAGCGTATGCACTGTAACTTCAATAATGCAAGTGTTATTAGCTGATTAAAGCACAATAAATTTGTATAATTCTTAACGAGAACTCTGGCAATACAAATATGGTTTTAAATTGATTAATACATGTCAAAGAACAAAACAGCTTTAAATTTCTGCACTTTCCTGTGAAAATATTCCTTAAAAAGAACATTATTCTCGACTAGACAATAGACACACACACGATTAATACGGTTCTTCCTTGCTGCAAAACCTTTTCAATGTTTTATTCATGGATGACATGAATAAATATTCATATTCATCAGCTCATATTCGTGACATGTATCATATTTGCCACCATGTGTATTCGTTACACCCCTAATGTCATGCAATATTTTTGATCAGATAGAGATGAATATGCTCATTTTGAAAATGTTCAATTACCTGTATTTTGTGGGTGTGGGTTAATTTTTTTAGATTAAGAATCATTAAATGTTTCTATTAACATTAGTTACATAACACCTGTAATTAAATCTGAACATTGTTGTTCATGAGCAGACATCAAATAGCAGATGTGATGACAATGCTGATTTGTGTGTATAAAAACCCTTCCATTTGACCAACTTTCATCCTTCATATAGAGATTACATGAGTAACTATTTGATACCATGTATGTAATGGAAAGAAGAGAACTGAAAAAAAGAAGTGATAATTTGTTGTTTATGTATTCACATTTGAAATTAAAAACTAATCCACAGGACAAACAAGAAGAAAAGAAAAACCACCTCCATCCTAGTTACAACATGCACTTTCATCGACCACATTGTTTGTTAGTACTGTGACAGTTTTATTGATTTGAGTTTGGCGACAGCAAATCAAATGAAGAAACCTGCATCGATCTACCATTTTGGAATTGCCATATGCCAGAGTACAACTAGTGAATAATACATGGGAAGGAAGAGCCACTCAGGGGAAGTAACACCTGCAGATATAACTCATTACAAAGCGACTTGCCACTTGTACAAGATGGCATCTCCACTTTATTATGTGAGAGAAACGAGATAAGAAATGAGATAAACACTTTATCACTTATTCAAGAGGCCCAGTGCCAGTTCAGATAAAACAAATGCAGACAGAATGGGCCGGAATGCATTGAATGCATGTCTTACTTCACATTATCAGTCTACGGACTCTGCTACATTTCCAGGAATGTGTAATTATTGGCATCATAAAATAAATAAATTGACTCGAGATATTTAGCCCTGGCCACTGTTGGGAATTGGCAAACTGTGGCATCTTCCTGCTTATATCAATGTCAATTACACAAATAGTGGCACCAAGTCCCAAATGTAACATTTCCAGTGCACTAACTCTATATGCATCATTTTTTTTTAAATTATTTTAAAATGCTTTTACAGGGAGAGGTTATAATATTATTAAGATTATCGTAAAGGTCATGAGCCTGACATTGATGCAGTTTCATCATTTATGACGTTAGAAGAACCTTTGCAGGGTTGAAACATAACTTTAAAATCATGTAGATCTCATCTGTAACATTTTTACTGTAAGGCCCTTACACAATTTAACTAGCATTAAATTAAATTTCTGCATTGAAAGGAGGAACAAAAAAACCCAAATCACATTTTCAGTTTTTGTTGTAAAATTTATAGTTGCCCGATAAATTATCTTTTTAAAATCAATAAATGTTGCCATTAGTAAAGGCCATTGGGATGACCATCAGTTTTGAACCCTGACAAAGAAGTTTGTTTTGTTTAATGACACCAAATGGAGCACATTGATTAATTAATCATCAGCTATTGGATGTCAATGACTCGTAGTCATCAGAGGAAACATTTTTCCTAATGCTACAAGGGATCTTTTATATGCACTTTCCCACAGACAGGAAAGCACACACCACAGTCTTTGTCCAGTTGTGGTGCACTGGTTGATACGAGAAAAAAACTAATCAGCTGAATGGATCCACCGAGGTGATTCGATCCTGCAACGCAAACAACTCAAGCGACCACTCAACCGACTGAGCCAAATCCCCCCCTTGTGAGACAAACATCAGACATGTCTATGAAAGGAGATCGATCTGCACACCACAATAAGGGATCCTTGTGAGACAAACATCAGACATGTCTATGAAAGGAGATCGATCTGCACACCACAATAAGGAATCCTTGTGAGACAAACATCAGACATAATGAATCCTTGGTACTCTTGAGTGCTTGGTGGGTTAGCTTCAGTGGCAGTGGGGAACACAATGTTTTATAAGAGCTGGGTCAGCTTCAGCTGTTTTCTTCTCTAAATACAGGCGGCAGTGGGGAACACAATGTTTTATAAGGGCTGGGTCAGCTTCAGCTGTTTTCTTCTCTTAATACAGGCGGCAGTGGGAAACACAATGTTTTATAATGTCTGGGTCAGCTTCAGCTGTTTGTTTTCTCTTAATACAGGTGGCAGTGGAGAACACAATGTTTTATAAGAGCTTGGTCAGCTTGAGCTGTTTTCTTCTCTAAATACAGGTGGCAGTGGGGAACACAATGTTTTATAAGGGCTGGGTCAGCTTCAGCTGTTTTCTTCTCTTAATACAGGCAGAAGTGGGAAACACAATGTTTTATAATGGCTGGGTCAGCTATAGCTGTTTGTCTTCTCTTAATACAAGCAGCAGTGGTGAACACAATGTTTTATAAGAGCTGGGTCAGCTTCAGCTGTTTTCTTCTCTTAATACAGGCGGCAGTAGGGAACACAATGTTTTATAAGGGCTGGGTCAGCTTCAGCTGTTTTTCTTCTCTTAATACAGGTGGCAGTTAGGAACACAATGTTTTATAAGGGCTGGGTCAGCTTCAGCTGTTTTTCTTATCTTAATACAGGTGGCAGTGGGGAACACAATGTTTTATAATGGCTGGGTCAGCTTCAGCTGTTTATATTCTCTTAATACAGGTGGCAGTGGGGAACACAATGTTTTATAAGAGCTGGGTCAGCTTCAGCTGTTTTTCGTCTCTTAATACAGGCGGCAGTGGGGAACACAATGTTTTATAAGGGTGGGGTCAGCTTCAGCTGTGTGTGTTCTCTTAATACAGGCGGCGTGGGGAACACAATGTGTTATAAGAGCTGGGTCAGCTTCAGCTGTTTTTTCTCTCTTAATACAGGTGGCAGTGGGGAACACAATGTTTTATAAGGGCTGGGTCAGCTTCAGCTGTTTTTCTTCTCTTAATACAGGTGGCAGTGGGGAACACAATGTTTTATAAGGGTGGGGTCAGCTTCAGCTGTGTGTGTTCTCTTAATACAGGCGGCAGTGAGGAACACAAAGTTTTATAAGGGCTGGGTCAGCTTCAGCTGTTTTCTTCTCTTAATACAGGCGGCAGTGGGGAACACAATGTTTTATAATGGCTGTGTCAGCTTCAGCTGTTTATCTTCTCTTAATACAGGCGGCAGTGGGGAACACAATGTTTTATAAGGGTGGGGTCAGCTTCAGCTGTGTGTGTTCTCTTAATACAGGCGGCGTGGGGAACACAATGTGTTATAAGAGCTGGGTCAGCTTCAGCTGTTTTTTCTCTCTTAATACAGGTGGCAGTGGGGAACACAATGTTTTATAAGGGCTGGGTCAGCTTCAGCTGTTTTTCTTCTCTTAATACAGGTGGCAGTGGGGAACACAATGTTTTATAAGGGTGGGGTCAGCTTCAGCTGTGTGTGTTCTCTTAATACAGGCGGCAGTGAGGAACACAAAGTTTTATAAGGGCTGGGTCAGCTTCAGCTGTTTTCTTCTCTTAATACAGGCGGCAGTGGGGAACACAATGTTTTATAATGGCTGTGTCAGCTTCAGCTGTTTATCTTCTCTTAATACAGGCGGCAGTGGGGAACACAATGTTTTACAAGGGCTGGGTCAGCTTGAGCTGTTTGTCTTCTCTTAATACAGGTGGCAGTGGAGAACACAATGTTTTATAAGGGCTGGGTCAGCTTCAGCTGTTTTCTTCTCTTAATACAGGCGGCAGTGGGGAACACAATGTTTTATAAGGGCTGGGTCAGCTTCAGCTGTTTTCTTCTCTTAATACAGGCAGCAGTGGGGAACACAATGTTTTACAAGGGCTGGGTCAGCTTGAGCTGTTTGTCTTTTCTTAATACAGGCGGCAGTGGAGAACACAATGTTTTATAAGGGCTGGGTGTTGATCAAGTCGGGCGAGCTGTAACCCAGCGATAAATCCCTCACTTGGATCAATACCCATCAGTGGGCCTATTGGGCTACTTCCAATTTCATCCAGTGCACCAATGGCTGTGGTATGTGCTATCCTGTCTGTGGGATGGTGCATATAAAAGATCCCTTGCTACTAATGACAATATGCAGTGGATTTCCTGTTATAAGACTAGATATCAAAATTAATAAATCAATGTGCTATAGTAGTGTTGTTAAACAAAACAAACTAACTTTTATCAAGTAATTCTGCCAATTTTCCATGGTAGTTTAAAAGCATGCTGTCAACAGTGACTTGGTATATGTGGATAATATGAAAATCTAACAAGGGTTTCCACAGAATGACTGTGTCCCAGGTGGTATGTTTTATTCAGTTTGACAACATCCGCAACATTCACTTTGTTGACCATCACCCACATTTACATAGCTCTGATTCAACCATTTGCATAAATCAATAGATGGTCAGAGACTACACAATTACTCGGTCTCCCTGATACCTGAGTAAATACGTACTGTAACCACCTCTGGGGGTAGGGGGGAATCCCACACCTAACACAACTCACACACACAACCCTCAACAGATACCAGACAACCTCCGGGGAACGCCACACCTAACACAACTCACAGACACAACCCTCCACAGATACCGGACCACCTCCGTGGAATGCCACACCTAACACAACTCACAGACTCAACCCTCCACAGATACGGGACCACCTCCGTGGAATGCCACACCTAACACAACTCACAGACACAACCCTCCACAGATACCGGACCACCTCCGTGGAATGCCACACCTAACACAACTCACAGACTCAACCCTCCACAGATACTGGACCACCTCCGTGGAATGCCACACCTAACACAACACACAGACACAACCCTCCACAGATACCAGACCACCTCCATGGAATGCCACACCTAACACAACTCACAGACACAACCCTCCACAGATACCAGACCACCTCCATGGAATGCCACACCTAACACAACTCACAGACACAACCCTCCACAGATACTGGACCACCTCCGTGGAATGCCACACCTAACACAACTCACAGACTCAACCCTCCACAGATACTGGACCACCTCCGTGGAATGCCACACCTAACACAACTCACAGACACAACCCTCCACAGATACCAGACCACGTCCATGGAATGCCACACCTAACACAACTCACAGACACAACCCTCCACAGATACAGGACCACCTCCGTGGAATGCCACACCTAACACAACTCACAGACTCAACCCTCCACAGATACTCGACCACCTCCGTGGAATGCCACACCTAACACAACTCACAGACTCAACCCTCCACAGATACTGGACCACCTCCGTGGAATGCCACACCTAACACAACTCACAGACACAACCCTCCACAGATACCAGACCACCTCCATGGAATGCCACACCTAACATAATTCACAGATACCGGACCACCTCCATGGAATGCCACACCTAACACAACTCACAGACTCAACCCTCCACAGATACTGGACCACCTCCGTGGAATGCCACACCTAACATAATTCACAGATACCGGACCACCTCCAGGGAATGCCACACCTAACACAACTCACAGACACAACCCTCCACAGATACTGGACCACCTCCGTGGAATGCCACACCTAACACAACACACAGACACAACCCTCCACAGATACCAGACCACCTCTGTGGAATGCCACACCTAACACAACACACAGACACAACCCTCCACAGATACCAGACCACCTCTGTGGAATGCCACACCTAACACAACTCACAGACACAACCCGTCACAGATACCGGACCACCTCCAGGGAATGCCACACCTAACATAATTCACAGATACCGGACCACCTCCATGGAATGCCACACCTAACACAACTCACAGACACAACCCTCCACAGATACCAGACCACCTCTGTGGAATGCCACACCTAACACAACTCACAGACACAACCCGTCACAGATACCGGACCACCTCCAGGGAATGCCACACCTAACATAATTCACAGATACCGGACCACCTCCATGGAATGCCACACCTAACACAACACACAGACACAACCCTCCACAGATACCAGACCACCTCTGGGGAATGCCACACCTAACACAACTCACAGACACAACCCGTCACAGATACTGGACCACCTCCAGGGAATGCCACACCTAACACAACTCACAGACATAACCCTCCACAGATACCGGACCACCTCCGTGGAATGCCACACCTAACACAACTCACAGACTCAACCCTCCACAGATACGGGACCACCTCTGTGGAATGCCACACCTAACACAACTCACAGAAACAACCCATCACAGATACCGGACCACCTCTGGGGAATGCCACACCTAACACAACTCACAGACACAACCCTCCACAGATACCGGACAACCTCTGCGGAATGCCACACCTAACACAACTCACAGACACAACCCTTCACAGATACTGGACCACCTCCAGGGAATACCACACATGCCTATTTCCCTCTGGGCTGTTTCTCACTTGCTGACTATTACAAATAGTCCTGGTCAGACTGTTGTTTTGAAGAACTGTAAACAATGTTTGGTTTAATCTCTGTACCACATGGTTTGTTTAGGAATCAGTAGACCATTGTGATAGATGAGTGATTACAAGACTTACATACTACCTATACTGTGCTATTCAGTCTATAGTTATTGTGATTTACTGCACAATAATATAATAATGCACTGCAGGGATTCCAATCACAGACTCTCAGTATGAGAGTCCAGCGCTGTACCAACTGAGTTAATGGGGAAATTCCCACTAGCTACTGCCAGGAGGAGCACTTTATACCAACACTACTACATACTCCCCCCTCAAGTGAAGCTACGTCCCAGAGCTGAGGGCCACTAGCTACTGCCAGGAGGAGCACTTTATACCAACACTACTACATACTTCCCCCTCAAGTGAAGCTACGTCCCGGAGCTGAGGGCCACTAGCTACTGCCAGGAGGAGCACTTTATACCAACACTACTACATACTCCCCCCTCAAGTGAAGCTACGTCCCGGAGCTGAGGGCCACTAGCTACTGCCAGGAGGAGCACTTTATACCAACACTACTACATACTCCCCCTTCAAGTGAAGCTACGTCCCGGAGCTGAGGGCCACTAGCTACTGCCAGGAGGAGCACTTTATACCAACACTACTACATACTCCCCCCTCAAGTGAAGCTACGTCCCGGAGCTGAGGGCCACTAGCTACTGCCAGGAGAAGCACTTTATACCAACACTACTACATACTTCCCCCTTCAAGTGAAGCTACGTCCCGGAGCTGAGGGCCACTAGCTACTGCCAGGAGGAGCACTTTATACCAACACTACTACATACTCCCCCCTCAAGTGAAGCTATGTCCCGGAGCTGAGGGCCACTAGCTACTGCCAGGAGGAGCACTTTAAACCAACACTACTACATACTCCCCCCTCAAGTGAAGCTACGTCCCGGAGCTGAGGGCCACTAGCTACTGCCAGGAGGAGCACTTTATACCAACACTACTACATACTCCCCCCTTAAGTGAAGCTACGTCCCGGAGCTGAGGGCCACTAGCTACTGCCAGGAGGAGCACTTTATACCAACACTACTACATACTCCCCCCTCAAGTGAAGCTACGTCCCGGAGCTGAGGGCCACTAGCTACTGCCAGGAGAAGCACTTTATACCAACACTACTACATACTCCCCCTCAAGTGAAGCTACGTCCCGGAGCTGAGGGCCACTAGCTACTGCCAGGAGGAGCACTTTATACCAACACTACTACATACTCCCCCCTCAAGTGAAGCTACGTCCCGGAGCTGAGGGCCACTAGCTACTGCCAGGAGGAGCACTTTATACCAACACTACTACATACTCCCCCCTTAAGTGAAGCTATGTCCCGGAGCTGAGGGCCACTAGCTACTGCCAGGAGGAGCACTTTAAACCAACACTACTACATACTCCCCCTCAAGTGAAGCTACGTCCCGGAGCTGAGGGCCACTAGCTACTGCCAGGAGGAGCACTTTATACCAACACTACTACATACTCCCCCCTTAAGTGAAGCTACGTCCCGGAGCTGAGGGCCACTAGCTACTGCCAGGAGGAGCACTTTATACCAACACTACTACATACTCCCCCCTCAAGTGAAGCTACGTCCCGGAGCTGAGGGCCACTAGCTACTGCCAGGAGGAGCACTTTATACCAACACTACTACATACTCCCCCCTCAAGTGAAGCTATGTCCCGGAGCTGAGGGCCACTAGCTACTGCCAGGAGGAGCACTTTAAACCAACACTACTACATACTCCCCCCTCAAGTGAAGCTACGTCCCGGAGCTGAGGGCCACTAGCTACTGCCAGGAGGAGCACTTTATACCAACACTACTACATACTCCCCCCTTAAGTGAAGCTACGTCCCGGAGCTGAGGGCCACTAGCTACTGCCAGGAGGAGCACTTTATACCAACACTACTACATACTCCCCCCTCAAGTGAAGCTACGTCCCGGAGCTGAGGGCCACTAGCTACTGCCAGGAGGAGCACTTTATACCAACACTACTACATACTCCCCCCTCAAGTAAAGCTATGTCCCGGAGCTGAGGGCCACTAGCTACTGCCAGGAGGAGCACTTTATACCAACACTACTACATACTCCCCCCTCAAGTGAAGCTACGTCCCGGAGCTGAGGGCCACTAGCTACTGCCAGGAGGAGCACTTTATACCAACACTACTACATACTCCTCCCATAAGGCCACATACAAAACAATACTTGTTTAGCATCCACCCATTTGAATTTTTCCAGGTATGGAGGGAGGGTTTTTTGTTTGTTGTTTTTCTTGTACGTAGAATGGCAGAGTGCAGGAAGAAGGTATCTAACAAATTGTTACCGCTATTTATAGACAGACAAAGGCATGTTTTAACCTATTCACATTGCATGACTGTTTTAACCTATTCACACTGCATGATTGTTTTAACCTATTCACACTGCATGACTGTTTTAACCTATTCACATTGTATGACTGTTTTAACCTATTCACACTGCATGATTGTTTTAACCTATTCACACTGCATGACTGTTTTAACCTATTCACACTGCATGATTGTTTTAACCTATTCACACTGCATGACTGTTTTAACCTATTCACACTGTATGACTGTTTTAACCTATTCACATTGCATGACTGTTTTAACCTATTCACATTGTATGACTGTTTTAACCTATTCACACTGCATGACTGTTTTAACCTATTCACATTGTATGACTGTTTTAACCTATTCACACTGCATGACTGTTTTAACCTATTCACATTGTATGACTGTTTTAACCTATTCACACTGCATGACTGTTTTAACCTATTCACATTGCATGACTGTTTTAACCTATTCACACTGCATGACTGTTTTAACCTATTCACATTGCATGACTGTTTTAACCTATTCACACTGCATGACTGTTTTAACCTATTCACATTGCATGACTGTTTTAACCTATTCACAGTGCATGACTGTTTTAACCTATTCACACTGCATGATTGTTTTAACCTATTCACACTGCATGACTGTTTTAACCTATTCACACTGTATGACTGTTTTAACCTATTCACACTGTATGACTGTTTTAACCTATTCACACTGCATGACTGTTTTAACCTATTCACAATGCATGACTGTTTTAACCTATTCACACTGCATGACTGTTTTAACCTATTCACATTGCATGACTGTTTTAACCTATTCACACTGCATGACTGTTTTAACCTATTCACATTGCATGACTGTTTTAACCTATTCACACTGCATGACTGTTTTAACCTATTCACACTGCATGATTGTTTTAACCTATTCACATTGTATGACTGTTTTAACCTATTCACACTGCATGATTGTTTTAACCTATTCACACTGCATGACTGTTTTAACCTATTCACACTGCATGATTGTTTTAACCTATTCACACTGTATGATTGTTTTAACCTATTCACACTGTATGACTGTTTAAACCTATTCACACTGCATGACTGTTTTAACCTATTCACACTGTATGATTGTTTTAACCTATTCACACTGCATGACTGTTTTAACCTATTCACACTGTATGACTGTTTTAACCTATTCACATTGCATGACTGTTTTAACCTATTCACATTGTATGACTGTTTTAACCTATTCACACTGCATGACTGTTTTAACCTATTCACATTGTATGACTGTTTTAACCTATTCACACTGCATGACTGTTTTAACCTATTCACATTGCATGACTGTTTTAACCTATTCACACTGCATGACTGTTTTAACCTATTCACATTGCATGACTGTTTTAACCTATTCACACTGCATGACTGTTTTAACCTATTCACATTGCATGACTGTTTTAACCTATTCACACTGCATGACTGTTTTAACCTATTCACATTGCATGACTGTTTTAACCTATTCACACTGCATGACTGTTTTAACCTATTCACATTGCATGACTGTTTTAACCTATTCACACTGCATGACTGTTTTAACCTATTCACACTGCATGATTGTTTTAACCTATTCACATTGTATGACTGTTTTAACCTATTCACACTGCATGATTGTTTTAACCTATTCACACTGCATGACTGTTTTAACCTATTCACACTGCATGATTGTTTTAACCTATTCACACTGTATGATTGTTTTAACCTATTCACATTGTATGACTGTTTTAACCTATTCACACTGCATGACTGTTTTAACCTATTCACACTGTATGACTGTTTTAACCTATTCACACTGCATGACTGTTTTAACCTATTCACATTGCATGATTGTTTTAACCTATTCACACTGCATGACTGTTTTAACCTATTCACATTGCATGATTGTTTTAACCTATTCACACTGCATGACTGTTTTAACCTATTCACACTGCATGACTGTTTTAACCTATTCACACTGTATGACTGTTTTAACCTATTCACACTGCATGACTGTTTTAACCTATTCACACTGCATGACTGTTTTAACCTATTCACACTGCATGACTGTTTTAACCTATTCACACTGCATGACTGTTTTAACATATTCACATTGCATGACTGTTTTAACCTATTCACATTGCATGACTGTTTTAACCTATTCACACTGCATGACTGTTTTAAACTATTCACACTGCATGACTGTTTTAACCTATTCATACTGCATGACTGTTTTAACCTATTCACATTGCATGATTGTTTTAACCTATTCACACTGCATGACTGTTTTAACCTATTCACACAGCATGATTGTTGTATTTACATGATAATGATTGAATAGAAAACAAAACAAATGGCATTGATATTAATGCCCAGAGGCAAGTGGTACATCCTTTGTCCAATAAAAAATTGCTATCATGAAGAAGTTTGTCGGTGATTGCACAACAACTATAATAAGTGGGAAAATGTTGTTTTGAGAGTTTTTACACTTTATTTGAAGTAGGGTTTTTAAAATAAAAAATAAAAAATATTTCGAGGTTGGGGGCATTTCTCAGGTCAGGCGGGGATGCTAAACAAGTCATTTGTTTATGTGGCCTAAGTGAAGCTACGTCCTGGAACTGTGGGCCACGGGCAGTTGAACTGTTATGGATCCTGACTAGGTTATAATTGTATTCTTGGATTAACCTTCTGACTACGCCAGTCGACATACTGTACACTCTATACAGTGCATTCCCCAATTCATATTTCCCACTGTTTTGCACACGGCACTCACCGGAAATGATTTAGTAACAGGAAATGGAAGACAAGTCAGCTTCCTGTTTATTTAGATTTTGTTTTTTCAATGGATTATACCATCCTGTAAGTTGTGGAGGGAGAATATGGATTATACCATACTGTAAGTTGTGGAGGGAGAATATGGATTATACCATACTGTAAGTTGTGGAGGGAGAATATGGATTATACCATCCTGTAAGTTGTGGAGGGAGAATATGTATTATACCATACTGTAAGTTGTAGACAGATAATATGGATTATACCATACTGTAAGTTGTGGAGGGAGAATATGGATTATACCATACTGTAAGTTGTAGACAGAGAATATGGATTATACCATCCTGTAAGTTGTGGAGGGAGAATATGGATTATACCATACTGTAAGTTGTAGAGGGAGAATATGGATTATACCATACTGTAAGTTGTGGAGGGAGAATATGGATTATACCATACTGTAAGCTGTAGACAGAGAATATGGATTATACCATCCTGTAAGTTGTGGAGGGAGAATATGGATTATACATTACTGTAAGTTGTGGACGGAGAATATGGATTATACCATACTGTAATTTGTGGAGGGAGAATATGGATTATACCATACTGTAATTTGTGGAGGGAGAATATGGATTATACCACACTGTAAGTTGCGGAGGGAGAATATGGGACATCAAGGACAAACAGCGGACAAACCAGAAACACTTTACAGATGATTAAAAATCTGGAATTCCTGATAAACTGATCTACTCAAGTTATAGAGGAGGGGTTAATTCGGTCATAGAAAACTTAAGATAAGTAATGATAGTGTAATGCTAAGACCACTCTGTGGAATGTGGCTTGTTGTTGTAACCTGCAGCAGGTGTCTGTGAGTTGTAGCCATGTGTGCCACACACCTGCCATCCTCCATTATCTGTACCTGTAGTCTACAACTTCAGACATCACCGAAATCTGCATCCATGCACCTATTGTTTTCCTCTACTTCCACCATGTCAATAGGGATGTAAAACCACCTACTGTACCCCTCCCAGACCTCAGGCAGCCATTAGATAGTGCCATGGGTTAGACAACTACTTCCACCAGTCAATAGGAATGTCAATAGGGATGTAAAACCACCTACTGTACCCCTCCCAGACCTCAGGCAGTCATTAGATAGTGCCATGGGTTAGGCAACTACAATCAAATTTATGGAGGGGCATCCAGGGTAAGAGAGAATGAAAAGTTTATTTTGTTTAACAACATGACAAGTTTTTATTGGGATTTTTGTTGTTGTTGTTTTTAATGACACCATTAGAGCACACTGATATATTAATAATTGGCTATTGGATGTCAAACATATGGTCATTCTAACACGTAGTCATCAGAAGAAACCTACTACATTTTTTTTTGATGCAGCAAGGGATCTTTTACATACCTTTTCCCACAGACAGGAAAGCACATACCTCAGCCTTCAACCAGTTATTGTGCATTGGTTGCAATGAAGAAAAACCCCAATCAGTTGAATGGTTCCAGTGAGGTGGTTTGATCCTGCGACACAAGCACCTCAAGCGATCAGTCAACTGGCTGAGCTAACTCCGGCCCTGTGATGTCCACTATATCACATGACTGTGTAACATCCTCCTCGTGTGTAGTTAGTAGATATTTCCATACACCCACGATTCCTCATCATCTGAACCTCATAGTGGAAATTAATCTACCTTTATCGGCATTAATTGTCCTGCAAAAGTACTTGAATTTCATAATGAAAGAAAAAAATGTAACTAACATTATAGTTCCAACTGTGTGTAGTTATAATTTTGGAAATGCAGACTTTTCACAAGTTATCCCGATTAAATAGATTATGAAAATATACTTGGTGCGAAACCAAAATGCCCTGAATTAGGTGCTCATTTAGAATTGACCCCAGGTAACAGCTATAATGGCACTCCTGACAATGTACATGTGTTGTTTTAACTGAAAATGTAACTTGCAGTTTGCAAAGCAGATCCCCCTTGTTCGAGAAATAGACAAAACAGTACAATTAATATAGTAATATAGTATACAGAGATCCATGTAGCACAAGGAAAATAATTTCCACTTCCAGCAAATTTGTTTCACTTTCCATAATTTTATTTGATTTATTTAATTTTATTCATTTCTTTTATTTTTTATAATAAAACAATTCTGCCTTCATGCTCCCAAAAGTATTTCTTAATTCACATAATTGCTGTGGTGCCCTCGAGATCCCATGTCTCTTTAAGACAACAATTAGATCCATCTCATCATTAGCCATGTTTATAATGACCAAAAATAACAAATGTCTTTGTCTCTGTATTAAATGGGGGTTTTGGGGGTTTTTTTTGGGGGGGGGGTGGATTTTCAATTTGCAGTGCCTCTCTAAGCACGAAATTGAAAGCCCATATGAATCAGTGTTTACAGATGATGATACAGTTTGGGTAATGTCTGCACCACTAAACCACGAAGCCGGAGTACTCTGGCTGTAAGAGAGCCAGACATATGGACATGTGGACAGTTATAATGCTCTCATGACGGCCACAGCAAACTGATTGTGCAGTTCTCATATACATATGTCTCCACCAGACACAAGGCACATATAACTGTCATTTAAGAAAAAGAAGAAAAAACTGAACTAAATTTCACTACATTCCAAGTTACAATTTTTTAAATTAAATAACAACTATAAATACATGGCTTTAGATCACAAATAGAAAACAGATTTAAATAATTTGGAACCCAGTAAAGATAGACCCGCTAAAAAATATATATATGGTATTCTATTTATAGAATACAGTGACATTGAAACCAATGAAGTTTGTCGAACACCAAAATTTACTATGGCCATTATTCCCTTGTTATCAACAGTGTAAAATGTTTCTTTCTATCTTTCACTTGGATCACTAGGTAGTAATAATTCCTTATTACCAGTGATTAGTTCTCGTGTACATATAACAAACAGTAATTATATCATGCAAACACAATTAAGAAAACCTTCCATCTTTTCTCAAACTAAATTATGCGATAAGCTCCCTGCATGATAAACAAACATATGTGACATTTGGAGACGAAACACATCAATTTGAAGTAAGACGGGCAGACGAAATAAATTGTGTTCGTCCATCAGCACAATCCAGACTTGAGCTTTCTCTTTGAGGCCGCACATTACTGGAGGATTTGTTTAATGACAATTACAGCACAAACCACCTCATTACAGTAATGACATCATCACATGAGAGATGATCATTCAAGTTTCAGAAAAAAACAGCTTTCAACAACTGAGCCAGGATATCCAACTGTCTGAAAACTGACGTAGACGAGTTCTTGTTTTGTAAAGAGGGTATTAAAATAGACACACACACAAACACACAGACACACACACACACACACACAAACATACACACACACACACAAACATACAGACACATACACACACACACACACACAAACACACACACAGACACATACACACAAACACACACACATACATACACACACACACACACAGAGAAAGAAACACATACATACACACAAACACACACACACACACACACACACACACACACAGACACACACACACACACACACACACACAGAGTGGTAATAAATACCAATTAAACTAAAGAATGGTACCATGATTGACGTTAATGCAATTTCACAGCCCTCATGGAATTAATGAACTGGAACAAGTGAAGTGTGAAAAGTTACACTTCACAACGAGATTTGAAGTAAATCTTCAACTAAAATGTTCTGTCTTTTTAATTACCAGAATGAACAAATGATTATGATCAAGACCATGATTATACAGACCTGTCAACCCTCCCGGATTCCGCGGGAGTCTCCCGGTATTTGATCAAATCTCCTTTCGCCTGTGCGGGAGACAGTTTCTCCTGTTAAATGACATTTTTGTAAGTATAAAATAAAATCGATCCTCTTTTGTCAAAATAACAGAAGGGAAGTAACTCTGCCTTTTTTTTCTCATTCGGAAAATGTCGACTACTTTCGGTTTCCGAGAATGTAACAGGCCGAATTGTCCCGACTGTTTAACCTTTGCCGAAGTGAGAATTGTGGGATAGCCTATTTATATTGTTAAAAAAGCACATGGAGTTTATAAAATGACGTGTTATTATAATGTTTGTTGTCATTGTAATGGCTACGAAGCGTGTTGCCGCTAATTCAACAGGCTGTGTATTGACATTCAGTGTTGCCATATAAAAAAAAAAATATCCAATTTAGTTCTAATAACACCTCTGAATTGTAAAATGTCTTCCCACTGGATTACATAATGCAACTATGACGAATCTGAACTGCCAGACTCCCGAGTTGACAGCGATACACACGATGCATGTTAAAATCACATGTCACAGCAAGACAACGAAAAGACCAATTAGCTGTATAAACATACTTGTGTCAGTTAATTTTGTATGTTTGTGCGGTAAAATGTTGGTTATAAGGGTACACTTCAAGAAATTATTTTTGTACAATTAAAAAATGTTGTGTTTGACATTGACATAAAGTTACTCACGGAAATGGGTATAATTCCGGTATATTTCACACGATGTCCGTAATGAGGTTTTACTTATGATTAATGAAAATACAATGTTTATTGCATCATTATAATGATTTTAAATAAGTACCACGCCACCGTTCCTCATTATAGTAAAAACTGAATATTAATTTATAAGATTTATATAAATTAGTTTTTGGTACTTAGGTACATTAACCACAAATGATAATGTAACGCAACCTGTAAGCCTGTAAGTGTAATACCGTAAATGTACTAATTAAAAAAAAAATGTCTTGTTCATGTTCTTAACATTTTTGGATAAAATATTTTTTTTTTTTAAATATCTTTTAAATTATAATATTTAAACTTAAAAAAACAACAAAAAAACACATTTAATAATTATTTTTTTTTAATGCCAAGATCTAAGGTTAAGAAGTATATATGACATTATAAAGTATTCATATAACTTATTGTAATAAAAAAAAATTTAAATCTTGCGATTTTGGGTTAAATTGTGTGAATTTAAAAAATCTCCTGCTTTTTGACAAAATCTCCTGCTTTTTCAACACACACCTCCTGCTTTCTCTTGACTAAAGGTTGACAGGTCTGTGATTATATACTGAATATAAAGTTTTTTTTTTTTCTCAAAAATATTCACAGGTTTTGGGGGGTTTACTGCAATAAACACTGTCCAAGCAATAGAGCTATGACATTTAAATATTGTGATACAATACACTTTTAACTTGAAACATTATTATCTACATCTACCTATGTCTGTATCAAGGAAATGATTTATTTAATGACGCACTCAACATGTCTGTATCAATGTTGTACATCTTGAGGCTTTTCAGAATTTTGATGTGAACAGTTAACGATCGATCGAGTCCACTTCGGGTAGAAATACAGTCAGTTACACCAGCTGATATAACTAACACAATGCTACGAACAGTTTCAACCCAAACTAGCGGCTTCTTCAGCCATCATTCATTTTCTTTAACTTTACTCTCCACCATTAATGTTCTTTAAGATTACTCTCCACCATTAATTTTCTTTAAGGTTAGACACTGCCTATTAACATTTGTTTAAAGATTATACACTAACATAATTAGTTGGTTTTTTAAGGTTTCACATCACCATTAATTTTCTTTAAGATTACACACTGCCATTAATCTTGTTTAAGATTCATTACAAATAATGTTATTATTATTAAAAATATAATCACAAACACTGCTATAGTTAACAGATTATATGGACCCTAAACTAAATGATGTACCTTTAAATTATATTGCCCTACTCAACCCGTACAATTAAGAAAATGTCCACAGCAAAATAAAACATGCCATTGAAAAAAACACCTGAATGTAGTCCAAGGCCAAAATGTGCCGTGGAGAAGTAAAAACTCCAGCATTGCCGGTTGCCATGGACAATTACAGGGGTTGCCATGGACAATTACAGGGGTTGCCATGGACAATTACAGGGGTTGCCATGGACAATTACAGGGGTTGCTACCTGATGAATGATGCCTGATGTCACACCAAAACACACAAACGTTCTTACTGTAGTTAACAGCATTACTTTTTGAGTTATGGAAAATAATATTAATGACTTAATTGGTTGAGCCTGGAAAAACGTCTAGACAGGGAACAATTAATGCACAACTATACTTGATATCAGATGAAGCACCACACCATTTGTACATGATACTCGTTAAACCCATTCTTTGTGCCTGGAATCCAGACAGATTGAGATAGACCACATATGATACACTGGCCACTTTGTGTTACACAGTCCATCTTCCTTTCATGGGTAATCATTTAAAACAGTTTTATTTGCAATTTTATAAAAATCAATAACGTAGCAAAAAGAACATTTCATCAATGTCAAAATGGCATTAATGGCATTGGAAATAAATGATATGATGAGAGGAAATATCCAACAGAGTTTCTGAATCTGGTTCTCTGTTGCATACAGAGTTGCACAGTGCCAGTGCACAATTTGTAAGGACTGTGGATTGATGAGGAAATATCCAGCACGATTTCTGAATCTGCTAGTCTGCTAGACTGTCACACACTGACCTGCATAATGAACAATTTGTAAGGAACTGTGGTATTTGTCAAAAATAATTCACAAAGGGCCAATTAATTAACACTTTTGAATGTTAAATTGAATGCAAAATTCATAAAACTTATAGCCCAAAACAACAAAATCTTTTGAGCTCTAAAATTAATAGTCTATCAGTCAATCTCACGCAAGCAGAACAAGATGGGCATCAAGTGAGATGTTTTGAACCAGTAACTGTTCATCTAGTATTCAACAGTTCAACATAACATTCATTAAATTACAAGTGTATTTGATCCTGAAAATGTGTCACCTAATGGGCCAAGGTAATATAACGGTTTATTTATACATATATTATGTTTCTTACTGCCTTGCTGCTAAATAGCTCCATCACAAAACAATTAAGGAAAACTTAATATTAAAATGTGGAAAGTCTATTAACAAATAATTAAAATATAACATGTTTTAAGTGGACATATTTTGTACTACCTTGTAACAACCTTGTAACTACCTTGCAACAACCTAGCCACAAGCATGCATTTTTGTTTGGGATATTAATCAGGTTATCATAAACAGAAACAAAACAAAAACATACACAAAATGTTAAAAGGTTATTCTTTAATGTTCCCACAACTGGGATAAATCAAAGGCTGTGGTATGTGCTATTCTGTCTGTGGGATAGTAGATATAAAAGATCCCTTGCTATTAATGGAAGCATGTACCGGGTTTACCTCTAAGATTATATTTGGAAATTACCAAATGTTTGATATCCAATAGCTGATGATTAATAAATCAATCTGCACTAGTGGTTTGTTGTTAAACAAAACTAAATTTAACTTTCTTTAAACTTCAAAATGTCCCATAAGCTATTTTGCAGCCGTGTACCTTCATATGTAAACACCCACCCTAGCCCAACCCTCAAAGAAGCCAGCACTATGTTTGTGATGGCTTGCTGGAGATTCTATGACCACCGTGAGGTGTGTTCAGAATTGACAGCACCATGATCACCCAACTCTTGCCCATCAATCAGAGAAGTGACAAGCAGGTCAGGCTCCTGCTGACTGGGTCAAACTGGGAGTTATTTATTGGTGCGGTATATCCTGTGGTCACACATGTAAATAAATCTGTCTGGAGAAGCCATCATTCTGATGACTGTCTCCATCACTGGTGAGCAGGCCGAGAATTCCATTCATGTGTTGAATCCACTCTCCAACTGACTGTATGTAGACTTAAAATGGCTTTCCATATATTCCATTTTCATGTCCGTCATCCATCATCCGTAACAGGCACACAAAAAACCCTGCTTGCCTAATAAACTGATTGTGTCCTTTTCATATGTCCGTCATAGGTCATCCGACCTTGTTTTAATCGATCTTGTTTTAATCGATCTTGTTCTAATCGATCTTGTTTTAATTGATCTTGTTCTAATCGATCTTGTTTAAATCGATCTTGTTCTAATCGATCTTGTTTTAATCGATCTTGTTTTAATCGCTACCCAATGCATTTTGTGACAGATTACAGATATGATGGACATGGATGTTCTCACAATTACATCATAGTTGTTGAGCCTTTCTCCCTGTTTAGACATATACTCAACTATTTATAACATTTTACACTTGTACAAAATATTGCTCAAGTGATGGACGACGTACATAATGAAACCCACCATACATCTTCATCTTGTCTAGTTCGTCTGATGCATGTTTCAGTCTAGGATTGATCCCTTTTGGTGGATACATTGGGCTATTTCTCTTTCAGGTCAGTGCACCACAAGTGGTTTATCAAATGCTGTGGTATGTGCTATCCTATCTGTGAGATAGTGCATGTAAAAGATGCTTTACTACTAATGGAACAAGAGTACCGGTGAGGTAAATGATACGCCTGTCAGGACTTTGATGGAAAACCATATATGTTCAGAATAGACAAATTATTTGCTTTATTTGTATCACAGTGACCTAGTAATTGTATGTCACACACCACCATTCCAAGTTGTTCCTACATGTGAGGTTTGATGGTCCTGTGTACATCTGTATGCAAGATATGGTCTAGACAAGAATTTACTGTTATGTGCAGTAGACCGTGAAAAGTAGGTCACAGTGCCATAGTACACTGCCATCCTAAGTTGTTCCTATGTGTAAGGTTTGATGGTCCTGTATGCATCTGTATGGAAGATATGGTCACAAGAAAAGGTTAAAAGACATCCGTAGGGACAACACCATACCATAATATTACCTATCATAGACAAGCCTATAAAAATGTAGCTGGTTTACTCTCTAAGATAATGTCACAATTACCAAATGTTTGACATCCAATAGCAGATGATTAATAAATCAATGTGCTCTCGTGGTGTTAAACAAAACAAACTTTATGTTCAGTGCAAATAGTGTTGGACATCCAGTTGAAATTTTGTCATCACCAGTTTACTCCTATCAGGCTCTATATATACTTCAAGGTGTTCATGGTGCACAAGTAATTTCAGACTCTATATATACTTCAAGGTGTACATGGTGCACAGGTTATTTCAGACTCTATATATACTTCAAGGTGTACATGGTGCACAGGTTATTTCAGACTCTATATATACTTCAAGGTGTACATGGTGCACAGGTTATTTCAGACTCTATATATACTTCAAGGTGTTCATGGTGCACAAGTTATTTCAGACCCTATATATAGTTCAAGGTGTTCATGGTGCACAAGTAATTTCAGACTCTATATATACTTCAAGGTGTACATGGTGCACAGGTAATTTCAGACTCTATATATACTTCAAGGTGTACATGGTGCACAGGTTATTTCAGACTCTATATATACTTCAAGGTGTACATGGTGCACAGGTTATTTCAGACTCTATATATACTTCAAGGTGTACATGGTGCACAGGTTATTTCAGACTCTATATATACTTCAAGGTGTACATGGTGCACAGGTTATTTCAGACTCTATATATACTTCAAGGTGTACATGGTGCACAAGTTATTTCAGACTCTATATATACTTCAAGGTGTACATGGTGCACAAGTAATTTCAGACTCTATATATACTTCAAGGTGCACACGTTATTTCAGACTATACATACTTCAAGGTGTTCATGGTGCACACATTATTTCAGACTATATATACTTCAAGGTGTACATGGTGCACACGTTATTTCAGACCCTATATATACTTCAAGGTGTACATGGTGCACAGGTTATTTCAGACCCTATATATACTTCAAGGTGTACATGGTGCACAGGTTATTTCAGACCCTATATATACTTCAAGGTGTACATGGTGCACACGTTATTTCAGACCCTATATATACTTCAAGATGTGCATGGTGCACAGGTTATTTCAGACCCTATATATACTTCAAGGTGTACATGGTGCACAGGTTATTTCAGACCCTATATATACTTCAAGGTGTACATGGTGCACAAGTTATTTCAGACTCTATATATACTTCAAGGTGTACATGGTGCAGTTCATTGTAATAGATTATTATTTATCCGGTATTAGGATCTCCCCAATATAAAACCGTTTAATAAGTGGTCGTAATTGCGGAGTTTCACTAATATTAATAAATAAAATGACACCAAAGTTGTAGACATCCATTTTTAATTTTGTCACAATTATGGCAAGTGCAAGTGCAAATAATTTTTACATGCTCATATACCACTAGAGTTTCAAGCATGTCCGTCCCGGGGCCTGTCTCTGGATAGCCAGGGGCTTGTCCCAGGACAGAAAAAAATTAAGCGGACAATTTTGAAATTTACATCCAAAAATTAAACAGTGGGCCTTTAAAATTTTGATGCGCATCTCTAATATAATTAATAAAGAAAATTCTACTCATTAAATTTGGTCGCTAGATTAGATTGGGTGGTCAAAAAGAAATTAGATAAGATTGGTGGCCTGACTCGGGATGGGGGGGGGGGGGGGGGGGGGGGGGGTAGAGTTGGGCAGAATTTTGAAAGTAGCAATTAGTAAAAAAAGTTAATAGAATTAAAAAAAAAGAAGTTACAAACCAAAAATAAAAAGAATTGACTGCTCGGTTGAATATTTATATAATTTGGAGCATTTTAGAAGGACAGTCCAAAAATAAATAAAAGAAAGAAGAGAGGATCGGACTATTTAATAATATTAAAAAAAGAAAGTAATGTCGACATAAACTTTTGAACGAAGGTCTAAAAGTTTAAAGTCTGATCTATATGTCCACATGAGTGGCCTCGTTAAGGCCGTTAGGGTGCACAGCTTGTAGTGATGAGATGGGTTGCATCCCATTAAGAAAACCCCTAGATTGACAGTCAAAAGACGTTGAAGATGTAGTGCTGTGCTGAAATACAGATCTCGAGAAGCCAGATTCGTCTGAACAAGAGAGAGAATCAGACCAGGGTATAGTCCAGTCGTCATGGGTTGGTTTGGGGCAAGTTGTCCAAACATTGCAGTAAGTTGACCAAACACTGGGACGAGATGGTTTTGGGGCGAGCTGACCAGCATTCATGACAATGCCATACAAATTGTATGAATGCGTGTGATGTCATTAAAGATTGAGTCTGGACTCAAACAGTTTGATAAGCAAGCATGGGCCCAGGACTGTCTATACATATGTGATAGGTTATGTTGTATTCACCACTCGATGGATTCCTTTCAGCTATAATTTTTAAAAAACCCTGATTTATTAATATGCTTTTGTTTTAGATGACCAAGACAGAGGAAATATAGCTGAGTAACGACTACTTAGAAAACAACTGAATCTGCTTTACAGTTGTCTATGTGGATTTACTGAATCTGCTTTACAGTTGTCTATGTGGATTTACTGAATCTGTGGATTTACTGAATCTGCTTTACAGTTGTCTATGTGGATTTACTGAATCTGCTTTACAGTTGTCTATGTGGATTTACTGAATCTGCTTTACAATTGTCTATGTGGATTTACTGAATCTGCTTTACAGTTGTCTATGTGGATTTACTGAGTCTGCTTTACAGTTGTCGATGTGGATTTACTGAATCTGCTTTACAGTTGTCGATGTGACAGATGCAATGGGTTTACTTCAAGTGACACACATCGGCTTGAACCAACCAGCCAACTTACAGCATCCACTTTACAACTTACAGCATCCACCTTACTACTTACAGCATCCACCTTACAGCATCCACCTTACAGCTTGCAGTATCCACCTTACAGCATCCACCTTACAGCTTACAGCATCCACCTTACAGCTTATAGCATCCACCTTACAGCTTACAGCATCCACCTTACAACTTACAGCTTCCACCTTACAGCATCCACCTTACAGCTTACAGCATCCACCTTACAACTTACAGCTTCCACCTTACAGCTTACAGCATCCATCTTACGACTTACAGCATCCACCTTACAGCATCCACCTTACAACTTCTACCTTACAACTTACAGCATCCACCTTATAGCTTACAGAATCCACCTTACAACTTACAGCATCCACCTTACTACTTACAGCATCCACCGTACAGCTTGCAGCATCCACCTTACAGCATCCACCTTACAGCTTACAGCATCCACTTTACAGCTTACAGCATCCACCTTAAAGCATCCACCTTACAGCTTATAGCATCCACCTTACAGCTTATAGCATCCACCTTACAGCTTATAGCATCCACCTTACAGCTTACAGCATCCACCTTACAACTTACAGCTTTCACCTTACAGCATCCACCTCACAGCTTACAGCATCTACCTTACAACTTACAGCATCCACCTTATAGCTTACAGAATCCACATTACAACTTACAGCATCCACCTTACAAATTACAGCATCTACCATACAACTTACAGCATCCACCTTACAACTTACAGCATCCACCTTACAAATTACAGCATCCATCTTACAACTTATAGCATCCACCTTATCTGATAAAAACACAGCACAAAGATTCTCTCTGCACTACGGCACCAGATGTCAGCTGCCAAGGTCACTATACCGAGAATACCGCGAATAACGTGAATACTGCGAATACCGCATACCACTGCTCTGCATTATTCAAGATGTGCATGTATGCCAGCCCTGTCGGTCCATCCATCAATATAATTGTTAATGTCTATTAGTGCACCTCATCCAACACAATCAACCACATCGTTAATAAATTAATCATTAACTGTGCACGTGTGTGACATAAAAGAGTTCTGTTATACAACTACAGGCACTGCGTCCGGCCGTTTCCGCATTCAACCATCAATATTTATCGCTAGCAGTTAGTGCACAAATCATTCTCTTACTTGAGCTCTTCATTTGATACAATTAAATAAGCGATTGATGAATTAATAACAAAACATGCACACTTTCCGGTTTCGTTGTTCGAAGTGCACACTACAAGATGAGTTTGTGAGTGTTCAGCCGACATCAATATCGGTGGATGTTAATTAGTGCAGAAATCACATGGAAAAACAACGGCTGCGTCTTACACAGCTTCGTGTATGAATTAATAATGCTATCAAACACGGAGCAATCAAACGTTACACCTGTAGTACAACACTCGCAGATTATCACCAGCAGCTCAAACTTCCCACATTACGGCTATTTTTTTCATATATTCATAATTTAGCGAATGTTTAAAGATATAACACAGATTTGTAACAGTTTTGTTTTTCAATGTCTATAAATAAATTTGTTTCATTTCATGTGCTATGTTCAAAACATGTTAAGACGTTTTTTACGTCATGTTCGAAACAGTTTGTTTTGTTTAACGACACCACTAGAGGACATTGACTTACTAATAATCGGCTATCGGATGTCAAACATTTCGTAATTTTGACATATTTTATGATAAAAATTTCTTTTACATGTGTTATGTTCAAAACGTGATAATACGAATGTATATGTATTTAGGTGTTATGTTCAAAACATGATAATTAGAATGTATATGTATTTAGGTGTTATATTCAAAACATGATAATAAGAATTTTATAAAAAGTGTTACGTTAAAACATATAAGAAGCATTTATTTATAAGTTATGTCCAAGAAGATAATTTACAAGAATTCATCCTGCAACCACCATTTCTCTTGACAGAATATGCTGATGGATAAAGCAAAGTGATATCTAGTAGTAGCAGGATACAACTTTTGACATCACTCGTATGACGTCACACACATAGCTACATTACAAAATCGCTCATTTGACCTCAAGGTCATCGTACATTTTGACTGAAATAACAGAAATAATAGCTTTTCCCCTTCATTTTTATGGTCTGCAGGATAAAGATAATAACTAGTTAATGATGTCGGATATTGGCTTTATCCTGTTCAGGCTGAATGAGAAATTTCCAATCTTACCTTCACAGGATAAAGCCGATGTTTGACGTCATTAACTAGTTATTCTTTATCTTACCTTCACAGGATAAAGCCGATGTCTGACGTCATTAACTAGTTATTCTTTATCTTACCTTCACAGGATAAAGCCGATGTCTGACGTCATTAACTAGTTATTCTTTATTTATACCAAAAACAAGTTCAGTTAAAAAACAAGAATTTATTTAAATTTTTTAACTTCTGTTCAAGATCATAATTATAAGAAATTTATTTTCAAATTATGTTTAAGAATACAATTATAAGAATTTATATTATAAGTTAGGTTCAAGAACATGCTCATAAAAATGTATTTAAGATTTATGTTCAAAAACACAATCATAAGAATTTATTTATCAGTTATGTTTAAGAACACAATTATAAGAATTTTGTTATGAGTTATGTTAAAGAATATATGAAATATCTTATAAACATTTCATTACAAAACATGACTAAGAATGTCTTTGTGAGTGTTATATTCAAAACTTGATAACAAGAATTCAAGCTTTTATGTAACTTACAATTAACACACAGGTCACTCTGAATGGGTTTAAACTTGAGACAATTTTCATAAATGAAATGTACACATACTTTCTTTTTTGTTAAAAAGAGATAACTGGCTAATTTGGCTTCAAACAGTATGCCCTAAAACCAACGAAGTAGAAAATTTATTATAAACACTGACCCGTATCCTTCTCATGGCCGCGACGATCTCCACCCTGCTACTGGGACGCGGTACATCCAATGTGCCAATATACTGCAAGAACAAAACAAGTCTGTCAACAATGTACTGCAAGAACAAAACAAGTCTGTCAACAATATACTGCAAGAACAAAACAAGTCTGTAACAATATACTGCAAGAACAAAACAAGTCTGTCAACAATGTACTGCAAGAACAAAACAAGTCTGTCAACAATGTACTGCAAGAACAAAACAAGTCTGTCAACAATGTACCGCAAGAACAAAACAAGTCTGTCAACAATGTACCGCAAGAACAAAACAAGTCTGTCAACAATGTACTGCAAGAACAAAACAAGTCTGTCAACAATGTACCGCAAGAACAAAACAAGTCTGTCAACAATGTACTGCAAGAACAAAACAAGACTGTCAACAATATACTGCAAGAACAAAACAAGACTCAACAATGTACTGCAAGAACAAAACAAGACTGTCAACAATGTACTGCAAGAACAAAACAAGACTGTCAACAATGTACTGCAAGAACAAAACAAGTCTGTCAACAATGTACTGCAAGAACAAAACAAGTCTGTCAACAATGTACTGCAAGAACAAAACAAGTCTGTCAACAATGTACTGCAAGAACAAAATAAGACTGTCAACAATGTACTGCAAGAACAAAACAAGTCTGTCAACAATGTACTGCAAGAACAAAACAAGTCTGTCAACAATGTACTGCAAGAACAAAACAAGTCTTGTCAACAATGTACTGCAAGAACAAAACAAGACTCAACAATGTACTGCAAGAACAAAACAAGTCTGTCAACAATGTACTGCAAGAACAAAACAAGTCTGTCAACAATGTACTGCAAGAACAAAACAAGTCTGTCAACAATGTACTGCAAGAACAAAACAAGTCTGTCAACAATATTCTGCAAGAACAAAACACGTCTGTCAACAATGTACTGCAAGAACAAAACAAGTCTGTCAACAATGTACTGCAAGAACAAAACAAGTCTGTCAACAATGTACTGCAAGAACAAAACAAGACTCAACAATATACTGCAAGAACAAAACAAGCAGGGATGGGGAAAAGCCCTTTTTTCCCGGTCTGGGACCGATTCTCGATCTCTGAGACCGAAATGTTTTTTTTAAAACGCGCATTTGCCGGTCCCACTTTTGTCATTCTTGTCGGTCCGAAGCACCTGTTCATTTCTATTATTGGAACAAATTCCTATCGGTCAAGCGGACCGGCCAGCCCAGACATCGGTATCTCGTGCATGATTTAAAATAATAAATAAATAGTGGTCAATAGTGGTCTGGTGTTTCAGACGTTTGTGATTTTAAAGTCTGCCTAAGTATATCGCCAGTCACTGAAGTCGGACCTACAGTAGTGTCAATCGACTGCCACTAGGCTAGACATTTGTCAAAGTCGCTGAGTCGGTCAAGAGATTACACAGACATTAACGATAGCACCATTCTTGGTTTAGAGAGCCATCAATGTATTACACTCCAATTAAAAAAAAGGACCCAGAATTTGCAACTGGTTACAATCAACATCTGTCAACACCTGTGTACAGAGCTCTGTCGGGTCGAGTGTCCTAGCCCGAAGCAAGAGGCTTTTGTGCAATACAAACTGCTTAAAATAGCATAAAATAAAATGAAATAATCTATAAATGTATTTATTGTTGACTGTTCAATGTAGTGTATCCAATAATTATAAAGGATTTTAAAATTAACAAAAGGTTTCCACCTTTTTTTTTAACAAGTGGGAGTAAGCAGAACAGCTACATGTACTGTTAACTCAAGAGCCAGTAGAGGTCAAATTTCATCCAATCAGTGATGACGTTATTACTCTCTTTGTCTAAACATGTGCTAGCTCAGGCTGTCAAACGCTTCAATGGTGCCATCTTTTATTAATTTTCAAGATACAGTACTGAATACTCGTACTTTTTATACATATATGGGAATTAAAATTCATAACTTTTATTCCTTTTTTATATTATTTATTCTATTATGTAAAATATATACAATTTGTGGGGGTTTTCACTGATCATATGTGATTAATTATTTTTTTTTTTTTTTTTTTTTTTTTCATGTCAATCGTTTTGCGTTCATGCTTCAAGATAAACTATAGAAATATCACTATGATTTTTAAAAAAACTATTTGGCAAATATCGGTTTCTTTTTTTTTTTTTTTTTTTTTTTTTTTTTTTTTAATTCCTCCCACACCCCCCGGTAGTGACGACATCAAGTGGGACCGATTGACAATTTTATTTTTCCCCACCCCTGAAAACAAGACTGTCAACTATATACTGCAAGAACAAAACAAGTCTGTCAACTATATACTGCAAGAACAAAACACGTCTGTCAACAATATACTGCAAGAACAAAACAAGACTGTCAACAATGTACTGCAAGAACAAAACAAGTCTGTCAACTATATACTGCAAGAACAAAACAAGTCTGTCATCAATATACTGCAAGAACAAAACAAGACTGTCAACAGTATACTGCAAGAAAAGGTAGTGTGAAGATTCAGTATCTTGTCACAATTTGCTATGCAAGTTTCAGAGATGATACATATTTTTAAAACATAAAACAGTAGTTGCTAATTAATTTTCAAATGTTTAAAAGATTGGGGTTAGATTATCAGGACCTTGGGATGGACAAGTAAAAGATTATCACTTGATGAACACGCAGTCCTAGCCAATATGACCATTGGCAGCTGAAGGGAGAAATTGCAAAATGCACTCAGATCACAAAGACAAAGTTAAAATTTGTTTTCTTTAACAACACCACTAGAGCACATTGATTTATTAATCATCGGCTATTGGATGTCAAACATTTGGTAATTTTGACGTATAGTCTTAGAAAGGAAACCAGCTATATTTTCCCATTAGTAGCAAGGGATCTTTTATATGCACCATCCTACAGACAGGATAGCACATACCACTGCCTTTGATATACCAATCGTGGTGCATTGGCTGGAACAAGAAATAACCCAATGGGCCCACTGACGGGAATCGATCCTAGACTGACCATGCATCAAGTGAGTCCTGCCCCTAGGTTACGACATGTACTAATGCCAACATACGACACTGACAGTACAGAAATAGACTCGCATAATGCCAACATACGACACTGACAGTACAGAAATAGACTCGCATAATGCCAACATACGACACTGACAGTACAGAAATAGACTCGCATAATGCCAACATACGACACTGACAGTACAGAAATAGACTCGCATAATGCCAACATACGACACTGACAGTACAGAAATAGACTCGCATAATGAGCTCTATTTATTAGTAACATCCACTTTTTGATTGTTGCTTGCAAGCAAAACCTAACAACAATTCACTCTCAAATTAGTTTCATTCATACTGTTTAAAAAAAGAGCAATATAAAAAAAAAGGATAGAAAAAGGAAATGATAAAAGTACTATTTTTAGCAAATTGGTCAAATTAAATTCATTTTCATTGTGTGGTTTTTCACTACCTGGTGGGGTTTTTACTAGGTCTTGGTAAACATTTTAAAACAACAAACTAAATTATTTAAATGTTTTGGTTATAATGAATGACTGACTGCATGGAAGGACAAATATTGATCAATTTGGGGGGGGGGGGGGGGGGGGGGTGTTTTTTTTTTAAAACATCTGCCCGTGATTCCACTGATTTCTCGTGATTCTACTGATTTCTCGTCAGTCCCATGTAGCTACAAGTTGTGAAGTGTTCAGGCTCAATAAGAACTTCTCTCAAGCTCAACAAGGCTTCTACGAGAAGAATGAAAAAAAAAAGGTCATTACTTTTAGTGGTGCTTTGTACAAAAGGAGGACATTAATGGAAAGAGTTTGAAGAGAATTTCTTGGTCCTATGCATCTTTAAAATCTGTTATGACTGACAGGTTTGCTAATAGCCACCATAAACCAAAGTTCATCTGCCATATTAACGCTACACATCATGCAAAGATGGCTCTTAGTACGTAACATGAGTTGAACATGCCGACAGCCGACAGCACACACGCCAACAGTGATTGCAGCTAATTAGAATAAACAAGCAGAATCAAACAGGCAGCAGCGGGTTTCTACTCCAGTGCCCTTCATTTACTGCTTCACACATCACAAACTTCCATCATTTGCTCAGTGATTCCACCAACATCGTTCCGCCTGTTCGTTCCTCCCTGATGTAAATGACCAATCTACTGTGTGCATCAATGTAATCACCAGATTTAAATGCCTATATCGCAACTGTCAGCACTACACACAACTTTTATCAATCATAATCTAGGCGGAATAACGAGCCAATCGATGGACATTACGCTATCCTCACGCTAATTCCAAACAAAAATGTCTCAAGAAATTATCGGATGAAGGATTTTTTTTATCCTCAGAATGATGGCAGAAAAAGAAGAAAAAACAAGCTGAAAAAGACAGATTAGAGTTAAGCTTTATCTGGAGTTGAATAGAGTCGATCTAGTTATATTTCCACAGTGTGACAATCACACATTAACACAGGCAGGTAATGGCTCAGATGTACAATTTAAGAAAAAAGTTTTTTTTTGTTTAATGACACCATTAGAGCACATTGATCTATTAATCATCAGCTATTATATGTCTAACATTTGGCCATTGTGACACAAGGTCTAATATAGAGAGGAAACCTACTACATTTTTCCATTAGTAGCAAGGGATCTTTTAAATGCACCTTCCCACAGACAGGATAGCACATACCACAGCCTTTGATATACCAGTCATGGTGCATTGGCTGGAACGAGAAATAATCCAATGGGGCCAACCGACGGGGATTGATCCCAGACTGACCATGCATCAAGCGAGCACTTTACCACTGGGCTATGTCCCACCCTACAATTTAAGCACACATTGATATAGTTGTGTTCAATGTCCTCATCATCAGATCATCATCCAGTGCAGCATGTTTTAGAGTTGCGTTCAATGTTCTCATCATCAGATCACCATCCAACTGCAGCACGTTTTTAGAGTAGCGTTCAATGTCCTCATCATCAGATCATCGTTAAATTGCAGCACGTTTTTACAGCACCAGATATTTTTACCTCCAGCACTGGGATCAATACTCGGAACTAATTAAACGCATGGCGAATAAAAGAAACATCAAACTTACATAACTCAAACTTTGTTGATAAAGAATAACTCAATTCGTTTGCCTCAATGTAACTATCTGCTTCCGTCAGCATCAGTATTTCAAAGTTTTATGGTGAACATTCAACGAGTCTGTCGTTTTATTTGTATCAGTTTCTGACCATGTCCGATTAATATTCTAGAGACGTATTTCAATTGTACAAAACCATCACATCACGTTGGTGGTTGTAAGGAAGATACTACATCTTGGCTGATATATACATGACGACTGGATGAAGTTGGCCTCAGATTACAGTTATCTTCCCATTTGGTTGTCCAAAATCCGGAAGTTTGACCGCGCAAGTAGTCTGCTGTTTGACTGTGATTATTTCATGGCAGACAGCTATGAAGTGGCAACTGTTTGACTGAAGTGACAGGGGATAGCATGTAGTTTGTAAACATGTGTAACTTGTTGACATTGAAGACTTGTTTGTGGTAATTCCGGCCCATGCAAAAGTAGTGCTTTTTGTGTAAAATGGGTGTACTCCGGCCTGGTTTAGAGGGTGTGTCTGTTTAAACCAATATGCTGGGAGAAAGAGCTGGACAACAGGGGTTGTCCTTTTCAGGGTGTGTGTCCCCCATGCAGGCAAAGGTACATACAAAACTTCACGGGCCTGCTGATATTAATAAAAATGTTATAGCCACTAAGGCTATATAGAAACATATAGCGAAATTAATTGTGGTCTGAGGCCTGATATAGTTCACACATTACACCGGTTAAATGCTTGATTCTGATGAAAGTATTATAACCAGAGAGGTGAAATTACACAGACTGATTGTGCATACCACAAGGAATATGAAAACTAATTTATTTATTTTCTAAATATTTTATTAAATTAAAAAACATTTTTTTTTGAATTTATTAAAAATTAAAATTAAAAGTTTCAACTTTTAAATTTCAATATCCTCCAAAATAGCATAAAATGACCTCTGATGTTACTACAGGTTGTTGCAATATTTTTTAACAGTTTTGAGCTAATAATTTGGTAAAAAAGAGCAAAAGTTGGATTTTGTTAGTCAATATTGAGATTTTGATTTTTTTTACATATTGAATTTTAAAGAGTTTCTCAATTATTGCAATTGGACAGAAGATCTAAATATAATGAATATATCACTACTAAATGTAATTAAACACTTTAAATAAATAGTATACAGTTTTTAACAAGATTAAGTACTCTAATAATACATTTCACCTACATTTATGTAAATTACACATTTCAGTCATTTTTCAAAAATGGTCTTTTATCCTTAGAAAATCTAATAGGCTAATATTCTATGCTGTCTGAATGTATTTATTGTGTTCAGTAATCAGATGCTGGTATACTTGTCAAGTTTATTGCAGAAAATGTGCCAAAAAGGTTAACATTTGGCTTGTAATACATATGGCAGAATAATCCATAATGCATATTCAGTGGTCATTACTACAAACATCCTTCCAATCAAGAAATACTACACTGAGGTATCCCAGACACTGGCACATGACTACACTTGTTAACAGTTATCACTGGAAACTGAAAAATATGGTGCAAGTACCTCTTGGTAGGATTTATATCAGCATTTTGTGACAAAATCTTCATTTTCAAAGTTGTCGTCAACAAAAAAAATATTATGGTGTATACCTAAGTAATATCTGTAGGGCATATTCATATTAATATGCATTTATATGGACTGTTTTGCCTTTTACAAAGTGGCTACATGTCTAATACAGTAAATGAAGTAGATTAAGTAAATACAGCAGGTCAAAATTGAATATGAGGCCTATCATGTCTAATTTTCCCTGAAATTAGTGTGTAAACATTTGTTGCAAATGGCCCCAATTTTGTGACTTTCACCATCCCTCTGACACATTTCTAATAATGGATCATGAATTCAGTCACCATATCTTTACTAAGCCTCCACTTATCATATCTAAAATGCAAAATTTTACAGTTTTAGATTTTTTTGTTTTTCAAAAATTTAAATTTAAGTTTAATATTTAATTAAAAATGAAGTAAAATCTAATGATTGATTTTTTTTCCTTTAAATATTTCAAAATCTTTCCAAGACAACACTGTGCAGATAGAACATATGTAGAAGAAAAAATAGCTGCTCATTGTATGAAGAAATTCCAAAATTTGATAAAGTTATTACATTTTGAAGTTGGTGTCCCTCAAGTTTCCATTGCTAAAATTGGCCATGGCAAGGCACTGTGGTAGGTGTTTTAACACAGCCTCTGTATACTCTCAGTTTAAAGGTGACATACCGATACTTACCGAGCATTGCTTTAATATGTATATCATTGGAATGCATTAGTGTGGGCCAGTTTTTAGGGGAAAAAATGGACTGATAGGCCTCAGATTACAGTTATCTTCCCATTTGGTTGTCCAAAATCCGGAAGTTTCACCGCGCAAGTAGTCTGCTGTTTGACTGTGATTATTTCATGGCAGACAGCTATGAAGTGGCAACTGTTTGACTGAAGTGACAGGGGATAGCATGTAGTTTGTAAACATGTGTAACTTGTTGACATTGAAGACTTGTTTGTGGTAATTCCGGCCCATGCAAAAGTAGTGCTTTTTGTGTAAAATGGGTGTACTCCGGCCTGGTTTAGAGGGTGTGTCTGTTTAAACCAATATGCTGGGAGAAAGAGCTGGACAACAGGGGTTGTCCTTTTCAGGGTGTGTGTCCCCCATGCAGGCAAAGGTACATACAAAACTTCACGGGCCTGCTGATATTAATAAAAATGTTATAGCCACTAAGGCTATATAGAAACATATAGCGAAATTAATTGTGGTCTGAGGCCAGTTAAAGAAAGTCACCCAAAACACATACAAGATGAAATTACAAACCATGTCAGCACAGAATGGGATATTTAGCACAATAAAGCACACTGTGCCAGTGCACATAAAGATTATAACAAGTCTGTTCATTAACATACTGGCAAATTATGGTTTTTTTTCCTATTTCTTTGTTAGTAATTTATTACATATTATATTACTAATTGGTAAAATTAAATATGCAAGCAATGGGAAATAACTCTTCACAAGATCCGTGAAACAGTTCATAATATGTAAGCACTAGGGGTGGGCAATATATTACTGGTTTATCAGTTTATTGCAATACAAAAGTTGCAATATTACATATCGTGGTACACTTTTTGAGAACTGGTTTACATGATACCTCTATGAGTTTCCATCATTCTGATCAGAAATGTTCGTAAAACACATTCAAGTGCATAATTTGTGTACTACTATGCAGGTACATTTTACTTATGTGTGATGGTAGAGTAGAACAGAGTTTAAAACATTTTACTTTTTATCTTCAATGACCAATGGGGTTTTTTTATGGGGGGGTTTCCAGGATTCTTGTTCAGTTATATAGTGATTAAAAGCAAACCTCAGAACCAGCAGTGAGGGTTTCAGTTATATAGTGATTAAAAGCAAACCTCAGAACCAGCAGTGAGGATTTCAGTTATATAGTGATTAAAACCAAACCTCAGAACCAGCAGTCAGGGTTTCAGTTATATAGTGATTAAAACCAAACCTCAGAACCAGCAGTCAGGGTTTCAGTTATATAGTGATTAAAACCAAACTTCAGAACCAGCAGTGAGGGTTACAGTTATATAGTGATTAAAACCAAACCTCAGAACCAGCAGTGAGGGTTTCAGTTATATAGTGATTAAAACCAAACCTCAGAACCAGCAGTGAGGGTTTCAGTTATATAGTGATTAAAACCAAACCTCTGAACCAGCAGTGAGGGTTACAGTTATATAGTGATTAAAAGCAAACCTCAGAACCAGCAGTGAGGGTTTCAGTTATATAGTGATTAAAACCAAACCTCAGAACCAGCGGTCAGGGTTACAGTTATATAGTGATTAAAACCAAACCTCAGAACCAGCAGTCAGGGTTTCAGTTATATAGTGATTAAAACCAAACCTCAGAACCAGCAGTGAGGGTTTCAGTTATATAGTGATTAAAACCAAACCTCAGAACCAGCAGTGAGGGTTTCAGTTATATAGTGATTAAAAGCAAACCTCAGAACCAGCAGTCAGGATTTCAGTTATATAGTGATTAAAACCAAACCTCAGAACCAGCAGTCAGGGTTTCAGTTATATAGTGATTAAAACCAAACCTCAGAACCAGCAGTCAGGGTTTCAGTTATATAGTGATTAAAACCAAACTTCAGAACCAGCAGTGAGGGTTACAGTTATATAGTGATTAAAACCAAACCTCAGAACCAGCAGTGAGGGTTTCAGTTATATAGTGATTAAAACCAAACCTCAGAACCAGCAGTGAGGGTTTCAGTTATATAGTGATTAAAACCAAACCTCAGAACCAGCGGTCAGGGTTACAGTTATATAGTGATTAAAACCAAACCTCAGAACCAGCAGTGAGGGTTTCAGTTATATAGTGATTAAAACCAAACCTCAAACCTCAGAACCAGCAGTGAGGGTTTCAGTTATATAGTGATTAAAACCAAACCTCAGAACCAGCAGTGAGGGTTTCAGTTATATAGTGATTAAAACCAAACCTCAGAACCAGCGGTCAGGGTTACAGTTATATAGTGATTAAAACCAAACCTCAGAACCAGCAGTGAGGGTTTCAGTTATATAGTGATTAAAACCAAACCTCTGAACCAGCAGTGAGGGTTACAGTTATATAGTGATTAAAAGCAAACCTCAGAACCAGCAGTGAGGGTTTCAGTTATATAGTGATTAAAAGCAAACCTCTGAACCAGCAGTCAGGGTTTCAGTTATATAGTGATTAAAAGCAAACCTCAGAACCAGCAGTCAGGGTTTCAGTTATATAGTGATTAAAAGCAAACCTCAGAACCAGCAGTCAGGGTTTCAGTTATATAGTGAATAAAAGCAAACCTCTAGAACCAGCAGTCAGGGTTTCAGTTATATAGTGAATAAAAGCAAACCTCTAAACCAGCAGTCAGGGTTTTATTTCTAAAATTTGACGACACCCATGGCTTTGAAATCGGAAATTTTAGCGTCGTTTTATCAAAAATGGGAATTTTTAGTTTCATTTCAAAAACATGTTAGAATTTAAAAAGTAATGCTATATATATGTATATACTTGTATTTATTAGAATTAAAAAAGTAATGCTATATATATGTATATACTTGTATTTATTAGAATTAAAAAAGTAATGCTATATATATGTATATACATGAACTTGTGTTTATTCAAATAAATATATCTATTGTGCTTTACAAAATGTTAGGTTTGTCAAGTAAATGAGATTTACATTCAGACTGCAAATTTTTTACTCCAAAATTGTGAATAAAAACCAACATAACCTCTGTAGAATGGTGTGGAATGGTGCCCATTATCGGAGTCTAGAAACATAGTGTATCCAAAACAATGCCCTGGTTACAAAACAAAGGTGACAGTGAAACAAGAAAAGGAAATTCTTAATTAACATAATGTCTTTGATTGTCAGAGTCATTAAACAAACACTTCTTTCATGGAAATAAGTTTAAATACCCTCTCTTCTACAGCCATTCTTCTTGAAAAAAGTTGTAAAATTTCTTACAAACTGGCACACTGCCAGACGAGTAAAAACGGCGGCAGTTTAGCACAGAGCAGCTAAAAGATTTTTCTCGTAATACACAAGAAAGCGTATATTGACATTAATAGGGAATGGCATGCAAAAGACTGTCTCTTGTGTTTGGACTAACTCAATAAGGTACTGCGAGCCACATCTCGTGCTGCACCGTGGTCCGCTGGGCACACTTATTGCATTAGCTCCACGGCAAACATCACAGGTGGAGTGGGCCACAATAAAACATGTCTGTGATCAGGGAGCATGCACGCACACAGTAATCTCATACTGCCGAGCTCTAATGACATTCGAGAACCCAGCCAGCACTGGCACATAAAATAGAAAATAGGAAAAATAATTATTAACATGCCACGTGCATTAATACATGGATAGAGAAGTCATTATGGACGTGATTCATGAAAGAAGAAATGAAGAATTATGGTTCAGAAATAAAAACATAGAGAATGAGCATGCATGAGATTCATAAAGCAGAAATGAAGATTTATGGTTCAAAAATAGAAACATACCGACACGAGCATGTTTGGGATTCATAAAAACAGCAAAGAATTATGATCTAAAAACAAAACCACACAGTCATGAATGTGCCCCATAACAAATTTCTACAGAGAGATATTAATATGATGCATTTGATGAACTTAGAACACATCGTTTGGTCACGTACCCAAAGAATGATCATGTACACAGAGAATGACCACGTACACAAAGAATGATCACGTACACAGAGAATGACCACGTACACAGAGAATGACCACATACCCAGAGAATGATCACTTTGTTTTCTTCAACTTGCTGACATCTAGTTTACATGCACAAGACGTTACGCAGGTTATTGCTGGGACTACAGTCCAGCAGTTCCTCACACATTGACAATATGAAGACTTTGGAAACTGGAACTGTTTCAGTATGCATGATTTCTGATTGTTTCAAACATGACACTACAGGGTGTATACCACCAAATCAAATCCCATAGGTGACAATAGTAACGTGTGGCTAAAAATCATATCTGCAGCGTATCAATTGACATGTACACCATGGATATAAATCCTACCACTCCTCACCCTTAAAGTAAATCAGAAAACAATTGGGGGTTAAGCTGCTTATTTCAGAAATAACGGGTAGTGTCTATGCATGACTACCTTAGTTCCACACAAAAATTGTCATGCTATGTTTTGCAGGACCCCGCACATGTTTCAAGCACAATGGTAGTTGGTACATTCACACTAGTTCAAATTAAACTACAGGAATTTACTGGCCAGATGAACCAACATTGTATCACAACAAACACTCACATGTATCACCAATGGCAGGACCCCGCACATGTTTCAAGCACAATGGTAGTTGGTACATTGACACTAGTTCAAATTAAACTACAGGAATTTACTGGCCAGATGAACCAACATTGTATCACAACAAACACTCACATGTATCACCAATGGCAGGACCTGTGGTAGTAACTGCTCCATCAAAAGTTAGGAGCACCTCGACCTTTGACCTAGCTGGATGTTATTTGGTTTAGTACTACCAACAACCATGTATGCTTCCATTTCTACACTAGTTTAACATCAGGAAGATGTTACATGTATTACTTAACATAAAACATTACACCAAAATTATGATAGATACTAGTATACAAGTCATCACATGAAATATTATGTCTTTGTTACTAGACGTGAAAAGGATCTACCAGCCTTGGTGGCATCGTGGTTAGGTCATCGGTCTACAGGCTGGTAGGTACTGGGTTCGGATCCCAGTCGAGGCATGGGATTTTTAATCCAGATACCGACTCAAAACCCTGAGTGAGTGCTTCCTGTGGGAAGTGCAAATAAAAGATCCCTTGCTGCTAATCGGAAAGAGTAGCCCATGTAGTGGCGACAGCGGGTTTCCTCTCAAGATTTGTGTGGTCCATAACCATATGTCTGACGCCATATAACCGTAAATAAAATGTGTTGAGTGCGTCATTAAATAAAACATTTCTTTCTTTTTTTTCTTTGAAAAGGATCTATGTGACGAAACAGGAAGAATGGTTACATGTATGTTAGAATTATCAAGCTTACAGACTATCACAGAAAAGACATACTGGTGATTAATGACATGGTCTTCTGTGTGAACAGAGGATGTCCTGAGTAACTTCATTAGCTAGGGACATGATGGGATCTTCTTCATCTGGTTACAATGTAATGAGATCGTCCCACCATTTTACTTTTTAAAAAATCAGAGGTGCAGTTTGAAATGTAAAGAGATCAGTTTGAAATGTAGAGAGATCAGTTTCAAATGTAGAGAGATCAGTTTAAAATGTAGAGAGATCCATTTGAAATGTAGAGAGATCCGTTTGAAATGTAGAGAGATCAGTTGGAAAAGTAGAGAGATCCGTTGGAAATGTAGAGAGATCCGTTTGAAATGTAGAGACATCAGTTTGAAATGTAGAGAGATTAGTTTGAAATGTAGAGAGATCAGTTTGAAATGTAGAGCGATCAGTTTGAAATGTAGATTTGAAATGTAGAGAGATCAGTTTGAAATGTAGAGATCAGTTTGAAATGTAGAGAGATCAGTTTGAAATATAGAGATCAGTTTGAAATATAGAGATAAGTTTGAAATGTTGAGATCAGTTTGAAATGTAGAGAGATGAAATGTAGAGATCAGTTTGAAATGTAGAGAGATGAAATGTAGAGAGATCAGTTTGAAATGTAGAGAGATCCATTTGAAATGTAGAGAGATCAGTTTGAAGTGTAGAGATGAAATGTAGAGAGATCAGTTTGAAATGTAGAGAGTTCAGTTTGAATGTAGAGAGATTAGTTTGAAATGTAGAGATCAGTTTGAAATGTAGAGAGATAAGTTTGAAATGTAGAGAGATGAAATGTAGAGAGATCAGTTTGAAATGTAGAGAGATTAGTTTGAAATGTAGAAATTAAATGTAAAGAGATCAGTTTAAAATGTAGAGAGATCAGTTTGAAATGTAGAGAGATGAAATGTAAAGAGATCAGTTTGAAATGTAGATTTGAAATGTAGAGAGATCAGTTTGAATTGTAGAGAGATCAGTTTGAAATATAGAGATCAGTTTGAAATATAGAGATAAGTTTGAAATGTTGAGATCAGTTTGAAATGTAGAGAGATGAAATGTAGAGATCAGTTTGAAATGTAGAGATCAGTTTGAAATGTAGAGAGATCAGTTGGAAAAGTAGAGAGATCCGTTTGAAATGTAGAGAGATCAGTTTGAAATGTAGAGAGATCAGTTTGAAATGTAGAGATCAGTTTGAAATGTAGATATCAGTTTGGAAATGTAGAGAGATGAAATGTAGAGATTAGTTTGAAATGTAGAGAGATGAAATGTAGAGATCAGTTTGAAATGTAGAGAGATCAGTTTGAAATGTAGAGATGAAATGTAGAGAGATCAGTTTGAAATGTAGAGAGATTAAATGTAGAGAGATCAGTTTGAAATGTAGAGAGATGAAATGTAGAGATCAGGTTAAAATGTAGAGAGATCAGTCTGAAATGTAGAATCAGTTTGAAATGTAGAGAGATCAGTTTGAAATGTAGAGATAAGTTTGAAATGTAGAGATCAGTTTGAAATGTGGAGAGATGAAATGTAGAGATCAGTTTGAAATGTAGAGAGATGAAATGTAGAGAGATCAGTTTGAAATGTAGAGAGTTCAGTTTGAATGTAGAGAGATTAGTTTGAAATGTAGAGATCAGTTTGAAATGTAGAGAGATAAGTTTGAAATGTAGAGAGATGAAATGTAGAGAGATCAGTTTGAAATGTAGAGAGATCAGTTTGAAATGTAGAGAGTTCAGTTTGAATGTAGAGAGATTAGTTTGAAATGTAGAGATCAGTTTGAAATGTAGAGAGATAAGTTTGAAATGTAGAGAGATGAAATGTAGAGAGATCAGTTTGAAATGTAGAGAGATTAGTTTGAAATGTAGAAATTAAATGTAAAGAGATCAGTTTAAAATGTAGAGAGATCAGTTTGAAATGTAGAGAGATGAAATGTAAAGAGATCAGTTTGAAATGTAGATTTGAAATGTAGAGAGATCAGTTTGAATTGTAGAGAGATCAGTTTGAAATATAGAGATCAGTTTGAAATATAGAGATAAGTTTGAAATGTTGAGATCAGTTTGAAATGTAGAGAGATGAAATGTAGATATCAGTTTGAAATGTAGAGATCAGTTTGAAATGTAGAGAGATCAGTTGGAAAAGTAGAGAGATCCGTTTGAAATGTAGAGAGATCAGTTTGAAATGTAGAGATCAGTTTGAAATGTAGATATCAGTTTGGAAATGTAGAGAGATGAAATGTAGAGATTAGTTTGAAATGTAGAGAGATGAAATGTAGAGATCAGTTTGAAATGTAGAGAGATCAGTTTGAAATGTAGAGATGAAATGTAGAGAGATCAGTTTGAAATGGAGAGAGATTAAATGTAGAGAGATCAGTTTGAAATGTAGAGAGATGAAATGTAGAGATCAGGTTGAAATGTAGAGAGATCAGTCTGAAATGTAGAATCAGTTTGAAATGTAGAGAGATCAGTTTGAAATGTAGAGAGATAAGTTTGAAATGTAGAGATCAGTTTGAAATGTGGAGAGATGAAATGTAGAGATCAGTTTGAAATGTAGAGAGATGAAATGTAGAGAGATCAGTTTGAAATGTAGAGATCAGTTTGAAATGTGGAGAGATGAAATGTAGAGATCAGTTTGAAATGTAGAGAGATGAAATGTAGAGAGATCAGTTTAAAATGTAGAGATGAAATGTAGAGATCAGTTTGAAATGTAGAGAGATCAGTTTGAAATGTAGAGATCAGTTTGAAATGTAGAGAGATCAGTTTGAAATGTAGAGAGATAAGTTTGAAATGTAGAGATCAGTTTGAAATGTAGGGAGATGAAATGTAGAGAGATCAGTTTGAAATGTAGATTTGAAATGTAGAGAGATCAGTTTGAAATGAGAGATTTGAAATGTAGAGAGATCAGTTTGAAATGAGAGAGATGAAATGTAGAGAGATCAGTTTGAAATGTAGAGAGATAAAATTCAGTTTGAAATGTAGAGATCAGTTGCATGTTAACAATATAAGAAATGCAATTTCACCATTCTGTCCCTGATGACTAACAATAAACTACATATCAATCTGGACATGGCATGTACAACACAGGATTGCATGGGCGTGGTACAGTAGAAACAGTGCTCAGAGGAATGTGATGATTACAGTGGTTAACAATCATGAAACACAAACATCACCCTCTTCAGGCCATCACCCTCTCCAGGCCATCAACTTCTCCAGGCCATCACCCTCTTCAGGCCATCAACTTCTCCAGGCCATCACCCTCTTCAGGCCATCACCCTCTCCAGGCCATCAACCTCTCCAGGCCATCACCCTCTTCAGGCCATCAACTTCTCCATCACCCTCTTCAGGCCATCAACTTCTCCAGGCCATCACCCTCTCCAGGCCATCACCCTCTTCAGGACATCACCCTCTCCAGGACATCAACTTCTCCAGGCCATCACCCTCTCCAGGCCATCAACTTCTCCAGGCCATCACCCTCTCCCGGCCATCACCCTCTCCAGGCCATCACCCTCTCCAGGCCATCAACTTCTCCAGGCCATCACCCTCTCCAGGCCATCACCCTCTCCAGGCCATCAACTTCTCCAGGCCATCACCCTCTCCAGGCCATCACCCTCTCCAGGCCATCAACTTCTCCAGGCCATCACCCTCTTCAGGCCATCAACTTCTCCAGGCCATCACCCTCTCCAGGCCATCACCCTTTCCAGGCCATCACCCTCTCCAGGCCATCACCCTTTCCAGGCCGCCAGACGTACACACACATGTAGTAAGTGATGGTACCAACACATTATAATGCATTCAAATCAAATCTGACTGTCACACACTACTGTATCAGGGTGTGGCCCATGGACTAACTGCATCAGGGTGTGGCCCATGGACCAACTGCATCAGGGTGTGGCCCATGGACCAACTGCATCAGGGTGTGGCCCATGGACCAACTGCATCAGGGTGTGGCCCATGGACCAACTGCATCAGGGTGTGGCCCATGGACCAACTGCATCAGGGTGTGGCCCATGGACCAACTGCATCAGGGTGTGGCCCATGGACCAACTGCATCAGGGTGTGGCCCATGGACCAACTGCATCAGGGTCTGGCCCATGGACCAACTGCATCAGGGTGTGGCCCATGGACCAACTGCATCAGGGTCTGGCCCATGGACCAACTGCATCAGGGTGTGGCCCATGGACCAACTGCATCAGGGTGTGGCCCATGGCCCAACTGCATCAGGGTGTGGCCCATGGACCAACTGCATCAGGGTGTGGCCCATGGACCAACTGCATCAGGGTGTGGCCCATGGACTAACTGTATCAGGGTGTGGCCCATGGACTAACTGTATCAGGTGTGGCCCATGGACTAACTGTATCAGGGTGTGGCCCATGGACTAACTGTATCAGGGTGTGGCCCATGGACTAACTGTATCAGGGTGTGGCCCATGGACTAACTGTATCAGGGTGTGGCCCATGGACTAACTGTATCACGGTGTGGCCCATGGACTAACTGTATCAGGGTCTGGCCCATGGACTAACTGTATCAGGGTGTTGTTACATTCCCATTCTAACCTATATTATGGTTGTGGTAAATCGTCATACCCAGAACGCAGAACTAACCTACCATGAACAATAAAGCCCAGAGCACTCACTAATGATAATTCACACAGAGATCCAAATTTCACATATCGATGTCCGCCACGCAGTCTAACAAATTATATACACACTATGCCAGAATAGCATAACATCTCCCCACCCCCAATAAAAAAAATATTGCTTCAATCAATATTTTTATACATATCTATTATGCACTTATCAACACATAAATATTATATGGTCAGTTAAACTAATTTACTAATAATTATTAAACTACCATACAATAATATTTTCTTATATTACTATACACTATTGACAACACACAAAATATAATTTCATACATTATCTGCCCTAAATCAATAACATCTTGACAATGCATCTGCCACTACATTTTCACGTCCTTTAATGTGACAAATTTTAATACTGTATTCTTGTAATTGTAAAGACCATCTTAACAATCTCTGATTTTTACTTCTCATTTTATGTACAAACACAAGAGGATTGTGATCAGTCCAAACAATAACAGGTTCCACTGGATTACACAAATAAACCTCAAAATGACTCAATGCTAATAAGAGTGACAAGGTTTCTCTTTCAACGGTTGAGTATTTCTTTTGATGGGAGTTAAACTTTTTGGAAAAATATGCAACTGGATGACATACACCATTATCATCATACTGGGACAAAAATGAACCAGCCCCAATATCACTAGCATCAATAGCTAATTGAAAAGGTTTTCCAAAATCTGGTGCATTGAGAACAGGTTTACTTTTCAACATCATTTTTACCTTGTTGAAGGAATTTTGACTTTCCTTAGTCCAAATATATTTAGCATTTTGCTTGAGTAAATCTGTTAATGAACAAGTAACAATACTAAAATTTCTGCAAAACTTTCAATAATAACCGGCTATTCCTAAAAATCTCATAAGTTGTTTTTTTCGTTTTAGTCACGCCAAATGAATCAATAGCCTGGACTTTGGCTTCAAGTGGTTTTACCTGCCCACCACCAACAACATGCCCAAGAAAAACTATAGTAGCCTTGCCAAACTCGCTTTTATTCAAATTGACTGTCAACTTTGCTTTTGAAAGTCTACAAAAGAGCTCATTCATCTGGATAACATGCTCATTCCAATCATGACTATAAATCACAATATCATCAACATAAGCTTGACATCTATGCATTCCAGCAATTATCTGATTGATCAAACGTTGGAAAGTCGCCTGAGAATTTTTCATTCCAAACAGGCAAACTAAATATTCAAAGAGACCATCAGCAGTTACAAAAGCAGAAATTTCTCTAGCTCTCATGGTTAACGGTATTTGCCAATAACCCTTCAGAAGATCAAACTTACTAACATAGTTAGCATTTCCTATTTTGTCTATACAATCATCAATTCGTGGAATAGGAAAAGAATCTGATTTTGTTACGGCATTTACTTTACAAAAATCTGTACAAAATCTTACAACACCATCAGGTTTACGAACCAACAAACAAGGAGAACTCCAGTTACTAAAACTGGGTTGAATAATATTATTCTCAATCATATATTCAACCTCTTTTCGAAAGAAGTTCCTGTTTTTGAGGACTAACTCGATAAGCATGTTGTTTTATTGGCCTTGATTCACCAACATTAACATCATGTTCAATGACACTTGTTCGACTAGGAACATCAGGAAAAATACTACTGAATTCACCAATGATATTTCTAACATCACTTTGCTGTTTTTCACTTAAATGTTTCAGTTTTACATCCAAATTCAACAACACTTTCGAATTTATCAATTTTGGTTCAGCTGAACTGAAAACTTCTTTTGGTTTTTCATCCTCACTATTTAACCCTGTTAAAACTATAGTGTTCGCCATTACCTTTTCTCGGTTATGATATTCTTTTAGCATATTTATATGACAAAGCTGGGTCTTCTTTTTACGATCAGGTGTACTGATCACATAATCAACAGCATTGACCTTTTCTTTAACAACATAAGGTCCTTGAAATTTCGCACTAAGTGATTGATTGACCAAAGGAAACAAAACTAGAGCTTCATCTCCTGGACTGAAACATCTTTTCCTAGCTTTTTTGTCAAACCAGATTTTCATCTTGTTTTGAGTATGCAGTAACACTTCTTGTGATACTTCTCCAACTGTTTGCATTTGCTCTTTCAAATCCATAACATACTTCAAAGCATTAGTTTCATTTTTCACCTTAGAACCTATCCAAGATTCATACATTTGTAATGGACCACGAATGTTATGCCCATACAACATTTCAAATGGAGTAAATCCCAAAGATTCATGATAAGTATCCCTAATAGCAAACAACATTAAATGAATTCCTTCATCCCAGTTGTTACTTGTTTCCATACAATACTTTCTGATCATTGACTTTAAAGTTCCATGAAATCGTTCCAAAGAACCTTGAGTTTCAGGATGATAAGCAGAAGAAAAGTGATGATTAATAAATAATTCATCCATGGCTTGCTAAAATAATTTCGAAGTGAAATTACTTCCTTGATCAGTTTGAATAATCTTTGGAAATCCATATCTGGTAAATATTTTTATTAATTCCTGAACAACTGTCTTAGCCTTAATATTACTCAACGGTATGGCTGGAAATAGAGTATTTTTATAAAGAACTGTCAACAAATATTCTTTGCCATGAATAGTGCATGGTAATGGTCCAACACAATCTACAATAACCTCACTAAAGGCTTCACCAACTGCAGGAATTGGTATCAAATGAGCTGGTTTAATGCTTTGGTTAGGCTTACCAACAACCTGACATGTTTTACAGGTCAAACAATATTTGACAACATCAAGGTGTAAATGAGGCCAATAAAATTGTTTCAGAATTCTTTGGTAAGTCTTACTCACAGCAGAATGACCAGACAATGGACCGTCATGAGCTAAACTCAGTATTGTGCCTCGACAGCTTTTGGGAATAACAATTTGGTGTTTTACTTGCCAATCATTGTCAAAACCTGCATGTTTATCCCGAAACTTTCTCATCAAAACTCTATTCTCGAAATAATAAGCAACTGGTACACTATGTAACTCTGAAATATCTAAAGCTTCTTTTGCAAGATTTTGCAATTCACTATCAGTTTGCTGTTTAAGAACAAACTCCTCATGGTTGAAGTTTAAACATAAATTGTCATTATTAACTTGTAATGAACAATCTTTTTCGGGCTGATATAAATCAAATCCCTGTTTGGGCATTTCATTATCACACTTAACTTTGTGATTCGACTACTTTTGTGATTACCATCAGTTTCATTTTCAATATCATGCCCAATCACAGTTTCTCCTAAATCAGTTATATCCCAAACTTTTTTTGCCATCTCATTCTCAGTATCATTTTCCCTCTTCAACTCTTTACTTTGAGATCGAGTTGCAACACAAGCAGGAAAAATATTTTCAATTGTTTCAGCCAATTTTTTGGTTTCTACATCAATTTCAGGAGTACTGGTCATTATAGGTATAGGAATAACCCTTTCTTTGGCTATATCATTTCCTAACAACAATGCCACACCTTCAACTGGTATTTGATTAACCGCAGCTACTACAATGCTACCTTTAACCAGGTCACAATCCAAATCAATGTTATGTAACGGGACAGAGATAATACCATCAACAGTGTGCAAAGTAATATACTTTCCCAAAAAGGATTTTTCTTTATCTAACAATTCTTTTTCAAGTAAAATTGTTTGTTCAGCGCCAGTATCCCGCAATATCACAATAGACTGCTTATTCTGACTGTCAGGTGAAGTAATAACACAACCTGAAGTTGAAAATGGTTCAAACATTGGATTACCCATCTTAACTTCACTCAGTTTACTTCCAATTTGTGTATCAGATTTGCAAGGCAAACCTAACTGAGACACCAAGTTTGTGGGTTTCAATCTATTACCATTTCCAAGATCATATTTCAACTTTTGACAATCACGCTTAATATGATCCATCCTTTTACAATAATAACATTGTACTGAATTGGATGTTTTCAAATCCCGAGAATTGTCAACATCTTGCTGTGGATTCTTATTCCTCATTGAAGTATCCTTACCAGTATCTTTATATGTGAAAGAATTGTTCTGAGGTAAATTTCGAAACTGACTATTGCCAGGATGATGTTTACGACTCGCAAGGACAAACTTATCAACCATTATGGCTGCTTCAGACAATGTGCCTGTTTCATGCACTTGTAAATGATTTACAATATCAGAAGACAAACCTCTCTTAAATTCTTCTATGAGAATCAACTGTTCTAATTTCTCATATTTTTCTTTTACCGACTGAATTACACCACTGAATTACATCCTTCACAACATCATATGAAGAAGATTCATCTACAGAAAGTGAAGCATAAGCTATCGTGCTTTACCCTTCAAGGCAGACTGCAATAACAAGCTCCAATATTTTTTTGGCCATTCAGCTCCAACAGCTACTTTTTCAAAACCATTAAAATATTCATCCACCTGATTTTCATTAAAAATGGGAACCATCCGAATATACTTCTCCGGATTATATCTACACTGCTGATGATTACGATCATCCAATTCCTTAACTTTAACATCCCTATCAAGTTGTCGCTGGCATGCTTCCCATTCTCTCTGTTTTTCTCTATCTAATCTATCTAATTGTCTTTGTTCCCTTTCAAACACTAACTGCTCTCTCTTGAGCTCAAGTTTAAGCTTTAACATTGCTAAACTATCAGCACTATCAGGTTCATCTATATCGGAATTAATTTCATATCTTTCACCTATCTGGTCTTCACTTTCCGCCATATTTTTCAAATAACCTATAATAACTGATTTTATTTCAGCCTTCCTCAAACCAATATCTAACTCTAATCCTACATATTCAGCAAGCTCTTTCAACTGTGCTACAGTAAAAGAATCTATCACAGTTTCATCTAAACTAGAACTAAATCTAATAACTACCTACTCTACTGACCATATACTATCCATGTAACAATGAATGTGTGAATATCAATAAGTGTGCTCATAAACGACAAACCCCTCTATTGTTCATAACCGTTTGTACAACTAACAATCAGTCATAAAAACTAAATGATCACATCCACTGATCTATCATCGTTCAATCATCGATGCATCAATGGATCAATTAAATCTATCCAATCCAATCAGATCAATCAGTCAGATCCAATTACAAATGATCTATCAATCAAATCGATCAATCAATCAAACCGATCTATCCCGGACGAGCCCCCAATTGTTACATTTCCGTTCTAACCTATATTATGGTTGTGGTAAATCATCATACCCACAACGCAGAACTAACCTACCATGAACAATAAAGCCCAGAGCACTCACTAATGATAATTCACACAGGGATCCAAAATTTCACATATCGATGTCCGCCACACAGTCCAACAAATTATATACACATTATGCCAGAATAGCATAACAGTGTCGCCCATGGACAAACTGTATCAGGGTGTGGCCCATGGACTAACTGTATCAGGTTGTGACCCATGGACTAACTGTATCAAGGTCTGGTCCATGGACTAACTGTATCAGGGTGTGACCCATGGACTAACTATCAGGGTGTGACCCATGGACTAACTGTATCTGGATGTGGCCCATGGACTAACTGTATCAGGGTGTGGCCCATCGACTAACTGTATCAGGGTGTGGCCCATGGACTAACTGTATCAGGGTGTGGCCCATGGACTAACTGTATCAGGGTGTGACCCATGGACTAACTGTATCAGGGTGTGACCCATGGACTAACTGTATCAGGGTGTGACCCATGGACTAACTGTATCAGGGTCTGGACCATGGACCAACTGTATCAGGGTGTGGCCCATGGACCAACTGTATCAGGGTCTGGACCATGGACCAACTGTATCAGGGTGTGGCCCATGGACCAACTGTATCAGGGTCTGGCCCATGGACCAACTGTATCAGGGTGTGGCCCATGGACCAACTGTATCAGGGTGTGGCCCATGGACCAACTGTATCAGGGTGTGGCCCATGGACTAACTGTATCAGGGTGTGACCCATGGACTAACTGTATCAGGGTGTGGCCCATGGACTAACAGTATCAGGGTGTGGCCCATGGACTAACTGTATCAGGGTGTGGCCCATGGACTAACTGTATCAGGTTGTGACCCATGGACTAACTGTATCAGGGTGTGGCCCATGGACTAACTGTATCAGGGTGTGACCCATGGACTAACTGTATCAGGGTGTGACCCATGGACTAACTGTATCAGGGTCTGGACCATGGACCAACTGTATCAGGGTGTGGCCCATGGACCAACTGTATCAGGGTCTGGACCATGGACCAACTGTATCAGGGTGTGGCCCATGGACCAACTGTATCAGGGTCTGGTCCATGGACCAACTGTATCAGGGTGTGGCCCATGGACTAACTGTATCAGGGTGTGGCCCATGGACCAACTGTATCAGGGTGTGGCCCATGGACCAACTGTATCAGGGTGTGACCCATGGACCAACTGTATCAGGGTGTGGCCCATGGACTAACAGTATCAGGGTGTGGCCCATGGACTAACTGTATCAGGGTGTGGCCCATGGACTAACTATCAGGTTGTGACCCATGGACTAACTGTATCAGAGTGTGGCCCATGGACTAACTGTATCAGGCTGTGGCCCATGGACTAACTGTATCAGGTTGTGGCCCATGGACTAACTGTATCAGGCTGTGGCCCATGGACTAACTGTATCAGGGTGTGACCCATGGACTAACTGTATCAGGCTGTGGCCCATGGACTAACTGTATCAGAGTGTGGCCCATGGACTAACTGTATCAGGGTGTGGCCCATGGACTAACTGTATCAGAGTGTGGCCCATGGATTAACTGTATCAGGCTGTGGCCCATGGACTAACTGTATCAGGGTGTGACCCATGGACTAACTGTATCAGGCTGTGACCCATGGACTAACTGTATCAGGGTGTGGCCCATGGACTAACTGTATCAGGTTGTGACCCATGGACTAACTGTATCAGGGTGTGACCCATGGACTAACTGTATCAAGGTGTGGCCCATGGACTAACGGTATCAGGGTTTGGCCCATGGACTAACTGTATCAGGGTGTGGCCCATGGACTAACTGTATCAGGTTGTGACCCATGGACTAACTGTATCAGGCTGTGGCCCATGGACTAACTGTATCAGGGTGTGGCCCATGGACTAACTGTATCAGAGTGTGGCCCATGGATTAACTGTATCAGGCTGTGGCCCATGGACTAACTGTATCAGGGTGTGACCCATGGACTAACTGTATCAGGTTGTGACCCATGGACTAACTGTATCAGGGTGTGGCCCATGGACTAACTATCAGGGTGTGACCCATGGACTAACTGTATCTGGATGTGGCCCATGGACTAACTGTATCAGGGTGTGGCCCATCGACTAACTGTATCAGGGTGTGGCCCATGGACTAACTGTATCAGGGTGTGACCCATGGACTAACTGTATCAGGGTGTGACCCATGGACTAACTGTATCAGGGTGTGACCCATGGACTAACTGTATCAGGGTCTGGACCATGGACCAACTGTATCAGAGTGTGGCCCATGGACCAACTGTATCAGGGTCTGGACCATGTACCAACTGTATCAGGGTGTAGCCCATGGACCAACTGTATCAGGGTCTGGTCCATGGACCAACTGTATCAGGGTGTGGCCCATGGACTAACTGTATCAGGGTGTGGCCCATGGACTAACTGTATCAGGGTGTGCCCCATGGACTAACTGTATCAGGGTGTGACCCATGGACTAACTGTATCAGGGTGTGACCCATGGACTAACTGTATCAGGGTGTGGCCCATGGACTAACTGTATCAGGGTGTGACCCATGGACTAACTGTATCAGGGTGTGACCCATGGACTAACTGTATCAGGGTGTGGCACATGGACTAACTGTATCAGGGTGTGGCCCATGGACTAACAGTATCAGGGTGTGGCCCATGGACTAACTGTAACAGGGTGTGGCCCATGGACTAACTGTATCAGGTTGTGGCCCATGGACTAACTGTATCAGGTTGTGACCCATGGACTAACTGTATCAGAGTGTGGCCCATGGACTAACTGTATCAGGCTGTGGCCCATGGACTAACTGTATCAGGTTGTGGCCCATGGACTAACTGTATCAGGCTGTGGCCCATGGACTAACTGTATCAGGCTGTGGCCCATGGACTAACTGTATCAGAGTGTGGCCCATGGACTAACTATCAGGGTGTGGCCCATGGACTAACTGTATCAGGTTGTGATACATGGACTAACTGTATCAGGGTGTGGACCATGGACTAACTGTATCAGTGTGTGACCCATGGACTAACTGTATCAGGGTCTGGTCCAAGGACTAACTCTATCAGGGCGTGACCCATGGACTAACTGTATCAGGGTGTGGCCTAATGACTAACTGTATCAGAGTGTGGCCCATGGACTAACTGTATCAGGGTGTGGCCCATGGACTAACTGTATCAGGGTGTGGCCCATGGACTAACTGTATCAGTGTGTGGCCCATGGACTAACTGTATCAGGGTGTGGCGCATGGACTAACTGTATAAGGGTGTCCCATGGACTAACTGTATCAGGGTGTGGCCCATGGACTAACTGTATCAGGGTGTGGCCCATGGACTAACTATCAGGGTGTGGCCCATGGACTAACTGTATCAGAGTGTGGCCCATGGACTAACTGTATCAAGTTGTGGCCCATGGACTAACTGTATCAGGGTGTGACCCATGGACTAACTGTATCAGAGTGTGGCCCATGGACTAACTGTATCAGGGTGTGGCCCATGGACTAACTGTATCAGGTTGTGACACATGGACTAACTGTATCAGGGTGTGGCCCATGGACTAACTGTATCAGGGTGTGACCCATGGACTAACTGTATCAGGGTGTGGCCCATGGACTAACTGTATCAGGGTCTGGTCCAAGGACTAACTGTATCAGGGTGTGACCCATGGACTAACTGTATCAGGGTGTGGCCCATGGACTAACTGTATCAGAGTGTGGCCCATGGACTAACTGTATCAGAGTGTCCCATGGACTAACTGTATCAGGGTGTGGACCATGGACCAACTGTATCAGGGTGTGGCTCATGGACTAACTGTATCAGGGTGTGGCCCATGGACTATCTGTATCAGGGTGTGACCCATGGACTAACTGTATCAAGGTGTGGCCCATGGACTAACTGTATCAGGGTGTGGCCCATGGACTAACTGTATCAGGGTGTCCCATGGACTAACTGTATCAAGGTGTGGCCCATGGACTAACTGTATCAGGGTGTGGCCCATGGACTAACTGTATCAAGGTGTGGCCCATGGACTAACTGTATCAGAGTGACAACTCTAGTCATCAGTTTAGGCACTAGCACTTCTTCTTTGATCCAGCAAATATCAGTGTTTCTGCCAGCAGGGTAAAAGGGTAAAATTACGTACCCAAATATAATTCTAGGGTAAAATTATGTACCCAATATAAATCTTTTTTTTTTTTTTTTTTTGGCACCATACAGTCCATATCAGTCTCACACTTTGGGGTTTTAAGTCTATAGAAAGTGAAAAGAAGTTCATCATGTGCAACTGGGTCACGAAATGCGCATGCGCTGATAACATTCTGCGCATTAGAATGAAACCGTGTCAGAACGGCTCCAAGTATACACATTAGACAAAACGGAACCTAGCGTTGATTGTAACGGAACCAAAATCTATGGCTAAAATGGAAACAAGTTATTTTTATATGTCTTCACCCTCCCCCTCCAACAAATAAATAAATTACAAAAAATAATTTTAACAAATGTACCAGTGTAACTGGTCCGGGTTAGGGTAAATAAAAAATAAAAATGAAGTTAGTTCAAAACGTTAAATAATTGTATTTTGGTGTAGACCTGCACATGAGAGTGCAGCTAGGGTGGGTAGTTATGAATGGTTCCTGTTTATTATATGCAATAATAAGAATATATTTAAAAGGTAGGCTACCGTTTTAACCATACTGAGCCAATACTTTCAGCTACATTTTTTTGCCAAATTGGTTCCGTTTTCGCCAATGAAAATGGTTCGTTTTTAGTAGTTTTAACCTGATCCCATTGGCTAAATTTCAGCCAACCGTTTGCAGCTCATATATGCTAGACTTTTTTTTTCTCACTCAACACGTAAAACCGAATGACCTTTTTGAGAACAGTCAAAATAGTTCAGGAAAGTTTCCATCATTCGCTGTCACTGAACAGACAATTAATTCAAAAATTAGTTCTTCAAGATTAACCTCGCATGCAAGCACAAGGTGCACGCAAGGTTAATCTTGATGAACTATTAAAAAATATGAAGGCAAGTTTACAAATTTCCTGCTGACTTACATTCATCATTCATTCTCCTGTGAAACATGGAAAATATCACCATGAGCTGGCTTAGATTTCAGACTCCAAATGCCAGGAAATCGCTTCTCCGGACATCTACAAATCCATTTTTTTTCTGGGGGATGGCCAATAAGATGCATTAGGCGCCATGCGCATTAGGCTTTGCCTGTCAGCTCCGTGATCACAAACTCATAACTACGTATCCAAATTATTTTTTTCTGGCGGAAACCCTGAATATATACAATTAGAATTATAAAGTTAATATTCCAAATTTGCAAGTATACTGGCATACTATGTGCTAATGATACTCCATGTGGCATATGTCTGTAAACATCATCAGAGAAGTCTTATCACACAATGCTCCACCTTTAAGACAATTTTACTATCAAACTTAAACCAGTTTGAAAAAAACCCCAATAGTTCTTCTTATCCTGCTACTGGAATGTCAAGTTGAAGATACCAAACTAACCCACTTACTGTTGTTAAGAATGTAGGAACACTGAGCATGAAGTAGATAGGAAGAGATCACAGCCTGTTTGATAAAAGAGAAAGACTTGATCAGGTTTCACAACAGAAGAGGTCTCTCCAGACTGATAGCACATGTTAGATGTTTAGATCTGTTCACCAGGATTCCAGTCCAGCCCTCTGGCTACTACAGGACTCACCCAGACTCACAATACCAACCAACTGCACTTCTTCCAGGAGGAGATATCATGCTAACACCAGTTTCCTTGTATTAAAATCATGACTGGTTTCCACAAGTAGCCTACTTCCTGCAAGTTAGTAAATAATCAATGCTCTTTAAATGTAGCACTATGGTAATTACGGTACACTATTTACAAGTTTGGTTTTTGCTGGGGGTTTCGAAGCATAATTATACTGCATGTATTTTGCTCTTACATAAGAGAGCATTATAAACATATGGACAAATCAATTACGTGTCTATTAATAATGTAACAATATCTAAACTAACATAACAAACTAAAATAAAATCATATCTTCAAATATATGATAAACAAATTCCACAATTAAATTGAAATTACATATAAACTTTAATGCTGAGTTATATAGTAGAATATACCAGTACATGTTTTTCACAAGATAAGATAAGATAAAGATAAAATTTATTGCATTTAAACATTCCACATGGGAACAGTGCACAAAATAACATTAGAAAGTTGCATTATCAACAAACAATTAATGACTATATTTTTACATACATATATACACATACATGTATGCCACTTCTACAGTCTATTCATTATATTGGAAAACCAACTTGCAAATAACACCTATGTTGGCTGGGTCCTGATTTTTCATAATAAAAATAAACTGCTCTTTGGGTGTCATATTTAAAAATGAAGGGTTGTAGTTGGAGATAAAATGAAATAACTTTGACTGCTGATACTTATATTTCTTACATTGTACAATGTGATGAAATTCATCTTCAATGATATTGCATTCATCAAAGAGACGCCGGTCAAGAGGAGTATATGGTTTTGTATGCCTGCCAGTTTCAATTTTCAAGTTATGGTCACTAAGACGGAGTTTAGAGAAATGTTTTCTATGATCTGGGTTTAAGCAGTGAATTAAATATGGTTCTAAGTATATTTCTTGTTTGAGAGTTTCATATGTTCTCATTTTATTACCAGTGCTATTTGTCTTTTTTATAATATTTAGACTTTTTTGGAAATGTTTTTGATAAAAATTCTTTAACAACTTTATTAGATAGTTTAGGCTGACAATAATACTTCTGTTTAGACATAAGTGGTCGATAAATGAATGTAATTTGTGAAGCCAACCAATATTCTTTCTTTCTAAAGCCATGCTTTCTTTAAAAGCATACTGCAGTAGAATATTGTAAAAATGTAGCATATTTTCTCTCTAAGACTGTATGTCAGAATTATGAAATGAAATGTAAAGATGTAAAAATATATTTCAAGTTTAGACTGAAGCTCCAAATGTTTTCTGTTTGTGTTTTTGTGTGTGTATTTTTCTGAAAGAGCATTTCCCTGATCGTATATATAACAGTAGTTGATCTACTTCCACCATTCTCACTATGCAGAAAACATTTCCTTACAGTACTTGTGAGCAAAACTTCTATGTTTGAGGAAAGTTTATATTGATTTCTTCTTGAAACAAAGTCATGTTTCATTCTGCAGATGATGTTCACAGGTCACCACACGGAAAACACCACCTGAGAAAGTTATAAGTTTGTTTTGTTTAATGACACCACTAGAGCAAATTGATTTATTAATCATCGGCTATTGGATGTCAAACATTTCATAATTCTGACATACAGTCTTAGAGAGAAAACATGCTACATTTTTCCATTAGTAGCAAGGGATCTTTTATATGTACCATCCCACAGAGAAGATAGCACATACCATGGTGTTTGATATAGCAGTTGTGGTGCACTGGCTGGAATGAGAAATAGCCCAATGGGCCCACTGACGGGGATCGATCCTAGGTCAACTGCACATCAGGCTAGCACTTTACTAGTGGGCTACATTTCTCCCCTCCTGAGAGAATGATTGCACTTTTAATCACTATAAATACACCACACTGAACTCGTCTAGATTTACTTAATGTCAACCTTCATCACATTTTTATTAACTAGTTTTACTTTAGGGATATTTTCTTTAATTATTTCTTCTTTGATGTTTTCACCATCTCTAGGAATTTATGGGAGGAAAAGATGCATGGGCATAAAACATGGAAACTGAATGAAGGAAAATTGGGAAAAGTGTTATGTAGAAAAACATAACAAAGCTAAATGCGTTACTTGTCATAATACAGTTTAGTCTAAGCCACTGGTATAGCCAGACCGGGGTGGAGGTGGGGATGTGGGTGGAGGCGGTGGTAGAGGGTTCATACATGTCCTGCCCAATTACACCTCTTTTTAATCCCCACTCTATGTTATATATTTCACCCAGTAGCATGACTAATAGTCAGTGTAGTTGGCCCCTAAATGTGGCTACCTCCCTCAGTTTAAAGCCATGGCTACACCGGTACGGGAGCTTGTACATCATAGTAACATTATGTTGTACTATTCAGCAAGTAAACAGCCAGCATTATTACCCATTATAGGTACACATCAACGTGATATGTCCCACTAGAACGCCAAGTGGGACGCATCACTTCGACGTCACACGATGACGTCATCGATGGGCGCAGTTCAACCATACAGGAAAGTTGAGTGATATAAATTAAGATCAATTATGTGTAATAAATAGGATATTAAACTCGCTATCATTTTGTATCATGTTTATGTTCCCTGTGAAATAATTTCCAATGTCATTCGCTAAAGCTTGTGACAATTAAAAATTATTTCACCCGGGACATAAACATGATATGAAATGGAAGCTCATTTAATATCCTATAATAAAGCACCCGAGTATTAAGGCACTCGCCCATGCTGTAATTGGCCATAAGAAAAATACTACCACATTTACAGGCTGGTGCAGACGGTAGGGCCATACCACTTGTTTTGTTTTTGTGGGTTATATTTGTTGTATCTGTGAAAATGTTCTTCACAGATAGATTTGAAGGAGAGTCTGGCAACCTCCAGCTGTACCACTATTGTTTACACTGTGCCGCCCCTTCAGCCCCACCTCCCCTTCAGCCCCATCTCCCCTTCAGCCCCACCTCCCCTCCAAAACATTAATAGAGTTCAATTTACAAAGCCTGTTTGTTTTTAAATGTGTGTTTTAAAGCATTGTAAATACAAGTAGATACATGTGAATAATACCAAAACTAAATTTGTAAATTTGGCCCATAACTTTTGTACATGAAGAAGATGCAAACATCTCTGCCCACTTGCCATCAAGCTATTGGAAGGAAAGAAGAAAACATCTCTGCCCACTTACCATCAAGCTATTGGTTTTCATTAAGTCTGAGTTTACATGTTCTATATTAAACAAGTGCACTGGTAATTGGGTGTAAATCTTACAATATCACAAATCTGCTCCTACTGTCCACGTCTTCATTATTTTGAGCAGCCCAAAACACATCAACTTGGCAGTAACAGGTTCTTATTTATCTATAATAGTCAGTAGTAACAGCCAAGCATGGGAAGCCCATTATGAACATGAGTATTAACTGTATATCTTGCAATAACACCCGAGGAACATGTGCAATACTATATTAGTCTATAATAGTCAGTAATAAGCACCAAGTATGGGTATCTTGCAATAACACCCGAGGAACATGTGCAGTACTATATTAGTCTATAATAGTCAGTAATAAGCACCAAGTATGGGTATCTTGCAATAACACCCGAGGACCATGTGCAGTACTATATTAGTCTATAATAGTCAGTAATAAGCACCAAGTATGGGTATCTTACGATAACACTGGAGGAACATGTGCAGTACTATATTAGTCTATAGTAGTCAGTAATAAGCACCAAGTATGGGTATCTTACGATAACACTGGAGGAACATGTGCAGTACTATATTAGTCTATAATAGTCAGTAATAAGCACCAAGTATGGGTATCTTGCAATAACACCCGAGGAACATGTGCAGTACTATATTAGTCTATAATAGTCAGTAATAAGCACCAAGTATGGGTATCTTGGGATAACACTGGAGGAACATGTGCAGTACTATATTTGTCTATAGTAGTCAGTAATAAGCAACAAGTATGGGTATCTTACGATAACACTGGAGGAATATGTGCAGTACTATATTAGTCTATAATAGTCAGTAATAAGCACCAAGTATGGGTATCTTGGGATAACACTGGAGGAACATGTGCAGTACTATCAGAACCATCACCAGCCAATACACCTTGCATTTCCCATCCTCACAATATTCCACAGATTTATTGGACGCAGATGAAGCTGGCCGTAATACAAAATCAATAAGAATCACCGAGATATCTCTGTAAATATTTGAATTCTTTCACACTAATAGAACTCTTCCTGGCTTTATGAATTAATGCCCCAAGATCATGCCAATCTTGCTAGGGAGTGTTACCAGGAGCGATCCACCGACGATTAACGACGGGAAGAAAAACCTGTAAACCTGTTGGATCTCCCACACATCCACCCACCCACCCGTGGTAATATGAGAGGCTAAAGACCTGACGCCCGACTCGAGAGGAAATTAACACCGCTCGATCCATTTGGTCAAGTTTACTATGTCCGTTGATTGCGACTCATTCCGATTCCACGACCAGCGCCACTCAATCTGCGGACCATCACACCAGTTGATGTGACAGATTCCAACAATACGTTTCAAGTGGGAGATAATTTAAAACTTCATTACCCACTCCCAAAGAAATGTTTATTGCATAAAGAAGTCCTAAATGCTGCAATCCGGTTGGCAATAACGGTCTAAATGGGTTATTAAGAAAATTATGTCCCGTGATGATGAAAATAGCAAGTTTAAATCACGCTAACGGACCGACACAAACAAAGTGTATTGACTTTTGATTGAATCAGGCTCTGTGTGCATGCTAGCCGCACGTTAACCGGGAGTTCGCAAATCTCGGCTTTATTCCTTCAGTTAGTTTCAATCCAATAACTGTCACATGTTACGAGAGATTCCATTATAACTTCACAAACAGAACAAATGACAGAAAACACATTTCACGTTAGTGTATTGTCTTAGAGAGGGGGCGGGATGTAGCCTAGTGGTAGAGCACTTGCTTCATTTGCGGTCATTCTGTGGTCAATCCCCATTGGTGGTGGGCCCATTGGGTTATTTCTTGTTCCAGCCAGTGCACCATGACTGGCATATCAGAGGCCGTGGTATGTGTTATCCTGTCTGTGGGATGGTACATATAAACAATCCCTTGCTACTAATGGCAATATGTAGCAGGTTTCCTCTAAGACTATATGTCAAAAATTACTAAATGTTTGACGTCCGATGATTAATAAATCAATGTGCTCTAGTGGTGTTGTTAAAACAAAACAAACTTTTTATCTTTGGGAGTTCCCCACCCAAACAGTAATATATTAATTTATAAAAATTAAAGTTTGTTTTGTTTAATGACAACATATTGATTTATTAATCATGGACTGATGGATGTCAAACATTTAGTATGTGAACCCAGTACCTACCAGCCTTATGTCCGATGGCTTAACCACAACACCTCTGAGGCCGGTACCGGGCTGTGAACCCTGTACCTACCAGCCTTATGTCTGATGGCTTAACCACGACACCACAGAGGCCGGTACCGGGCTGTGAACCCAGTACCTACCAGCCTTATGTCCGATGGCTTAACCACGACACCACCGAGGCCGGTACCGGGCTGTGAACCCAGTACCTACCAGCCTTATGTCCGATGGCTTAACCACGACACCACCGAGGCCGGTACCGGGCTGTGAACCCAGTACCTACCAGCCTTATGTCCGATGGGTTAACCACGACACCACCGAGGCCGGTACCGGGCTGTGAACCCAGTACCTACCAGCCTTATGTCCGATGGGTTAACCACGACACCACCGAGGCCGGTACCGGGCTGTGAACCCAGTACCTACCAGCCTTATGTCCGATGGCTTAACCACGACACCACCGAGGCCGGTACCGGGTTGTGAACCCAGTACCTACCAGCCTTATGTCCGATGGCTTAACCACGACACCACCGAGGCCGGTACCGGGCTGTGAACCCAGTACCTACCAGCCTTATGTCCGATGGCTTAACCACGACACCACCGAGGCCTGATATAATGGTGTAAAGCGTCCGTGGATTGGATGATCTTGTTAGAAAGAAAGAAATGTTTTATTTAATGATGCACTCAACACATTTTATTTACGGTTAAACATATGGTTATAGGCCCACACAGATTTTGAGAGGAAACCCGCTGTCGCCACTTCATGGGCTACTCTTTCTGATTAGCAGCAAGGGCTACTCTTTCCGATTAGCAGCAAGGGATCTTTCATTTGTGATTCCCACAGGCAGGATAGCACAAACCTCACTCAGGGTTTGGAGTCGATATCTAGATTAAAAATCTCATGCCTCGACTGGGATCCGAACCCAGTACCTACCAGCCTGTTGACCGATGGCCTAACCACGACACCACCAAGGCCGGTATAATCTTGTTAGATGTAAAATCGCCATTCCATTATGTAATGATGGTGACATTAGGTTATGTCAATGGTTTTCAATTACTTAAAAACACTATTAATTGACGGAAATAAACCATGTCATGATGATCTGGTGACTGTTTTGACAAAATATCACCAAATCAACACAATAAAGCATTTACAAAATTAATTTTAGAGGGTACAGTAGATTTATTAGTGTCAGGCATTTACGAAGTTACTGGTATGTAGCACATGTTAAAACGTATTTGTAAAAATAAAGGTACGAAATGTATGCAGCCTGTTTGTGTTAACTGCAGGTGTTTAGCATTGTACCTGTACGTGTATGTAGTTGTGTATGTAGTTAAATGTCGGCTGTTGCATGCATTAACACATAAACAGGCTTTGTAATTTCAGCCCAGCATTTACAAACTGATGGTACAGGGTATTATACTTCACATATATTAGTGTAATAGAAAATAGCTCTAGGATTGTAAAATCAACCGAAGTGAAGTTTTCAGTGCATGCCAAGCAACATTTGTACCACAATATGTCGTGGGAATCAACAATGGAATTACCACTCTTCCTCTCCATGTCCACACGCCAATCACACGGCGCCAGAGTGTGGTCTGGAGTTTAGGTACCAATTATCTGGACACCGGTCAATCACGTGCTGGACACCGGTCAATCAGACGTCGCTCACACCAGACACTTGTGCTGTGTTAGCAATTATGGAGATTTTTATAAACTTTGTTAAACTGGCCGGAGATACTAACTGGACGTGGTCAACAGGCTGGGATGTGCTGCATGTAATCAGAGATTAATTCAACATGGTCCATCACCACAACCATCGGTCATTTCTCCAGCTTCAGTAATCAATGGGGAGTCTATAATTAAATAGGCTTAATGTCCACCAGTGGTTTGCTTAACAAGCAGGTCACAAGGTGTCCAGTGGTCAAGGCAGATTCCGCATGCAGCAGGATGTGGCCTCATGGGTATAATGTTCGCACTGAACAGGACATAGCACAGTGGTAAAGCATTAGCCTGATGCGTGGTTGGTCTGGGATCGATCCCCATCGGGGGGTCCACGGGGTTATTTCTCACTCTAGCCAGTGCACCACGACTGGTTTATCACAGGCCATGGTATGTGCTATCCTGTCTGCAGGATGGTGCATATAAAATCCCTTCTTACTAATGGAAAAATGTAGCGGGTTTCCTCTCTAAGACTATATATCAAAATTACCAAATATAAATCAAAGTGCTCTAGTGGTGTTGTTAAACAAAACAAACTTCATAATGTTCATACTAAGCTTTGGTGAGTTGTAGAATCCTGATGTACTTTTAGGGTCTTGCTAGGCTATCAACTGAAAGTTTCAAAGTTTGATTTGTTCAACGACACCACTAGAGCACATTAATTTATTAATCATTGGCTATTGACTATGACATATCATTTGGTAATTTTTACAAATTAGGATTTGAGAGAAACCCAGCTCCATTTTCCATCAGTAGCAAGAGATCTTTTATATGCATCATCCCAGACATGACAGCACATACCATGGCCTTTGATATACCAGCCGTGGTGCGTTGGCTAATGTTCACACTAAGCTTTGATGGGTTGTAGAACATTGATGCTCTTTTATGTCCAGGTTTTCAACTAATTCCTCATGCCTCATGTATCAGTTAGTACTGGTGTATCAAGTCTATTGTGTCACTAATAAAAGAAAAGACAGACATTTTTTATTTAACGACGCACTCAAAACATTTTGTTTACCGTTATATGGCATCAGACATATGGTTAAGGACCATACAAATATTGAGAGAAAAACCTGCTGTCATCACTTCATGGACTACTCTTTTTGATTAGCAGTAAGGGTTCTTTTATATGCACCATCCCACAGACAGGGTAGTACATACCGCAGCCTTTGATATACCAGTCGTGGTGCACTGGCTGGAATGAGAAATAGCCCAATGGGCCCATTAATGGGGATTGATCCCAGGCCAACCGCTTTACCACTGGGCTACGTCCCGCCCCAATAAAAGAAAGGAGTAAGATACATTATATTGTAGAATACTATCTCTTTATTTCAGTGTGTCACAGTTACCCTGTAGAATACTATCTCTTTATTTCAGTGTGTCACAGTTACCCTGTAGAATACTATCTCTTTATTTCAGTGTGCCACAGTTACCCTGTAGAATACTATCTCTTTATTTCAGTGTGCCACAGTTACCCTGTAGAATACTATCTCTTTATTTCAGTGTGCCACAGTTACTCTGTAGAATACTATCTCTTTATTTCAGTGTGCCACAGTTACCCTGTAGAATACTATCTCTTTATTTCAGTGTGTCACAGTTACTCTGTAGAATACTATCTCTTTATTTCAGTGTGACACAGTTACTCTGTAGAATACTCTCTTTATTTCAGTGTGACACAGTTACTCTGTAGAATACTATCTCTTTATTTCAGTGTGTCACAGTTACTCATAGAATACTATCTCTTTATTTCAGTGTGTCACAGTTACTCTGTAGAATACTATCTCTTTATTTCAGTGTGTCACAGTTACCCTGTAGAATACTATCTCTTTATTTCAGTGTCACAGTTACTCTGTAGAATACTATCTCTTTATTTCAGTGTGTCACAGTTACTCCTAGAATACTATCTCTTTATTTCAGTGTGTCAGTTACCCTGTAGAATACTATCTCTTTATTTCAGTGTGTCACAGGTACCGTGTAGAATACTATCTCTTTATTTCAGTGTGTCACAGGTACCGTGTAGAATACTATCTCTTTATTTCAGTGTGTCAGTTACTCTGTAGAATACTATCTCTTTATTTCAGTGTGCCAGTTACTCTGTAGAATACTATCTCTTTATTTCAGTGTGCCAGTTACTCTGTAGAATACTATCTCTTTTTTTCAGTGTGCCACAGTTACTCTGTAGAATACTATCTCTTTATTTCAGTGCTGGACCATGTGACACAGTTACTCTATAGAATAATATATCTTTATTTCAGTGTGTCACAGTTACTCTGTAGAAAAATATATCTTTATTTCAGTGTGTCACAGTTTCTCAGTAGAATAATATATCTTTATTTCAGTGTGTCACAGTTACTCTGTAGAATAATATATCTTTATTTCAGTGTGTCACAGTTACCCTATAGAATAATATCTCTTTATTTCAGTGTGTCACAGTTACTCTATAGAATAATATATCTTTATTTCAGTGTGTCACAGTTACCCTACAGAATAATATATCTTTATTTCAGTGCTGGACCATGTGACACAGTTACTCTATAGAATAATATATCTTTATTTCAGTGTGTCACAGTTACTCTATAGAATAACATATCTTTATTTCAGTGTGTCACAGTTACCCTGTAGAAAAATATATCTTTATTTCAGTGTGTCACAGTTACTCTGTAGTATAATAGATCTTTATTTCAGTGTGTCACAGTTACTCTATAGAATAATATATCTTTATTTCAGTGTGTCACAGTTACCCTACAGAATAATATATCTTTATTTCAGTGCTGGACCATGTGACACAGTTACTCTATAGAATAATATATCTTTATTTCAGTGTGTCACAGTTACTCTATAGAATAATATATCTTTATTTCAGTGTGTCACAGTTACCCTATAGAATAATATATCTTTATTTCAGTGCTGGACCATGTGACACAGTTACTCTATAGAATAATATATCTTTATTTCAGTGTGTCACAGTTACTCTATAGAATAACATATCTTTATTTCAGTGTGTCACAGTTACCCTGTAGAAAAATATATCTTTATTTCAGTGTGTCACAGTTACTCTGTAGTATAATAGATCTTTATTTCAGTGTGTCACAGTTACTCTATAGAATAATATATCTTTATTTCAGTGTGTCACAGTTACCCTACAGAATAATATATCTTTATTTCAGTGCTGGACCATGTGACACAGTTACTCTATAGAATAATATATCTTTATTTCAGTGTGTCACAGTTACTCTATAGAATAATATATCTTTATTTCAGTGTGTCACAGTTACCCTATAGAATAATATATCTTTATTTCAGTGCTGGACCATGTGACACAGTTACTCTATAGAATAATATATCTTTATTTCAGTGTGTCACAGTTACTCTATAGAATAATATATCTTTATTTCAGTGTGTCACAGTTACCCTATAGAATAATATATCTTTATTTCAGTGTGTCACAGTTACCCTATAGAATAATATCTCTTTATTTCAGTGTGTCACAGTTACCCTATAGAATAATATCTCTTTATTTCAGTGTGTCACAGTTACCCTATAGAAAAATATATCTTTATTTCAGTGTGACACAGTTACCCTGTAGAAAAATATATCTTTATTTCAGTGTGTCACAGTTACCCTGTAGAAAAATATATCTTTATTTCAGTGTGTCACAGTTACTCTGTAGAATAATAGATCTTTATTTCAGTGTGTCACTGTTACTCTGTAGAAAAATATATCTTTATTTCAGTGTGTCACAGTTACTCAGTAGAATAATATATCTTTATTTCAGTGTGTCAGTTACTCTGTAGACTAATATATCTTTATTTCAGTGTCACAGTTACCCTATAGAATAATATATCTTTATTTCAGTGCTGGACCATGTGTCACAGTTACTCTATAGAATAATATATCTTTATTTCAGTGTGTCACAGTTACCCTGTAGAAAAATATATCTTTATTTCAGTGTGTCACAGTTACTCTGTAGAATAATAGATCTTTATTTCAGTGTGTCACAGTTACTCTGTAGAAAAATATATCTTTATTTCAGTGTGTCACAGTTACCCTATAGAATAATATATCTTTATTTCAGTGTGTCACAGTTACCCTATAGAATAATATCTCTTTATTTCAGTGTGTCACAGTTACCCTATAGAATAATATCTCTTTATTTCAGTGCTGGACCATGTGACACAGTTACTCTATAGAATAATATATCTTTATTTCAGTGTGTCACAGTTACTCTATAGAATAATATATCTTTATTTCAGTGTGTCACAGTTACCCTATAGAATAATATATCTTTATTTCAGTGTGTCACAGTTACCCTATAGAATAATATCTCTTTATTTCAGTGTGTCACAGTTACCCTATAGAAAAATATATCTTTATTTCAGTGTGACACAGTTACCCTGTAGAAAAATATATCTTTATTTCAGTGTGTCACAGTTACCCTGTAGAAAAATATATCTTTATTTCAGTGTGTCACAGTTACCCTGTAGAAAAATATATCTTTATTTCAGTGTGTCACAGTTACTCTGTAGAATAATAGATCTTTATTTCAGTGTGTCACAGTTACTCTGTAGAAAAATATATCTTTATTTCAGTGTGTCACAGTTACTCAGTAGAATAATATATCTTTATTTCAGTGTGTCAGTTACTCTGTAGACTAATATATCTTTATTTCAGTGTCACAGTTACCCTATAGAATAATATATCTTTATTTCAGTGCTGGACCATGTGTCACAGTTACTCTATAGAATAATATATCTTTATTTCAGTGTGTCACAGTTACCCTGTAGAAAAATATATCTTTATTTCAGTGTGTCACAGTTACTCTGTAGAATAATAGATCTTTATTTCAGTGTGTCACAGTTACTCTGTAGAAAAATATATCTTTATTTCAGTGTGTCACAGTTACTCAGTAGAATAATATATCTTTATTTCAGTGTCACAGTTACTCTGTAGAATAATATATCTTTATTTCAGTGTGTCACAGTTACTCTGTAGAATAATATATCTTTATTTCAGTGTGTTACAGTTACCCTATAGAATAATATATCTTTATTTCAGTGTGTCACAGTTACTCTGTAGACTAATATATCTTTATTTCAGTGTGTCACAGTTACTCTGTAGAATAATATATCTTTATTTCAGTGTGTCAGTTACTCTGTAGAATAATATATCTTTATTTCAGTGTGTCACAGTTACTCTGTAGAATAATATATCTTTATTTCAGTGTGTTACAGTTACCCTATAGAATAATATATCTTTATTTCAGTGTGTCACAGTTACTCAGTAGAATAATATATCTTTATTTCAGTGTGTCACAGTTACTCTGTAGAATAATATATCTTTATTTCAGTGTGTCAGTTACTCTGTAGAATAATATATCTTTATTTCAGTGTGTCAGTTACTCTGTAGACTAATATATCTTTATTTCAGTGTGTCACAGTTACCCTATAGAATAATATATCTTTATTTCAGTGCTGGACCATGTGTCACAGTTACTCTATAGAAAAATATATCTTTATTTCAGTGCTGGACCACGTGTCACAGTTACTCTGTAGAAAAATATATCTTTATTTCAGTGCTGGACCATGTGTCACAGTTACTCTAGAGAAAAATATATCTTTATTTCAGTGCTGGACCATGTGTCACAGTTACTCTATAGAAAAATATATCTTTATTTCAGTGCAGGACCATGTGTCACAGTTACTCTATAGAAAAATATATCTTTATTTCAGTGCTGGACCATGTGTCACAGTTACTCTGTAGAAAAATATATATTTATTTCAGTGCTGGACCATGTGTCACAGTTACTGTGTAGAAAAATATATCTTTATTTCAGTGCTGGACCATGTGTAACAATTACCCTACAAAAAACATCCAACAACCAATGATTACTTTTCTTTCCCACTTAATTAAAACAATAAAACCATTATTACATAGAAAATCATACCTTTGTAAAAACAATAAAACAAGTTATGATTTTATGTATTGATAAAATTTTATCTCAGCCATTTTCTGGAGGCTTGTCTGCCACAGGCCCAATGAAGCAGATGTAATGAAAACAAATGTCTAGAAGCAGAAATCAGATACAATTCAAAGCACCACTGTAAGAGATGGCTGCGTTAGAAATCTCCAATGTGACCATCCACCAAGGTCTTTGAGCATGAGACTGGCGATCAGTGTAAATGGGTATTTAAGTGTAAATTGCTGTGCATTCCATCCCTTCTTAACACCCAAATGATGGAAAGCTGTTAGTACGGACAAAAGACATTAATTTTTGGCATCAGACATGATGTGGATACCCAGGACAAGCAATGAAGACGGATTTGCCAAGAGGTCTTATTTCACTGCGATGTTTCCAGCACGAGTCTGGTCTCGCGGGGCTCAACACTGATGATAAAACAAGTCGTGTGAAACATACCGGTGATGGTCAATATATGTCTAATTATCACGACCACTCCAATAAGACGCAATTTATGCATCTCTCATTTGATCTGTCTGTCTGTCTGTCTGTCTGTCTGTCTGTTGTTCTAGCATACTGAGTTTATCATCAGGTATTTGAAAAGTTAAAGTTTATTTTGTTTAATGACACCACTAGAGCACACTAATTTATTCATTAACAGCTACTGGATGTCAAACATTTGATAATTCTAACATACAGTCTTAGAGAGGAAACCCACTACATTTTTCCATTGTAGCAAGGGATCTTTTATATGCACCATCCCATAGATGGGATAGCATATACAAGTTGTGGTGCACTGTCTAGAATGAGAAACAGCCTAGGTATTTGAACCTCTGTCTGTCTGGGTGTCTGGCTATTTGTTTGTCTAGAAAAACGTTAAAGTTTGTCCTGTTTAATGACACCACTAGAACATACTAATTAATGACCGGCTATTTGTTGTCAAACATTTGTTAATTCTGACAAGTAGACATCAACTTAGGAAACTCGCTACATGTTTTTCATTTGCAAAAATGGATCTTTTATATCCACTTTGCCACAGACAGTACAGACTGATCAAATCACAGATGATTTCTAAACAATCTGTAGAGTACATTTTAACCAGTGATACAGTAATCAAGCAGATGCTGGTGTTTTCTTAATTTGTTCCATATATACTCTTCAAAAAAAGAAACGCAAAAGGGTACAAATGGGTTATAACTCCAATTTTATGTTTCCTACCGGTTCATGCTTTGTGAATATAAGGTCAATGCATGTCCCAAACACATTCCCACGGTTACATTCGATAAAACGCAGCTACTGTAAAATAAAGTTTCAAAATGTGAATATTCGCAAAAACGCAGACACGTGCAAACAATGTCACCACTGCACGTGCGTTGTCTGCACGTGCAACATGAACACCGACAGTATAAAAGTGCAGGGTGTTCGCTTGCCTGGCCTCTGTATCTGGCCGACAGTTGACAATCCAGGACATGCCACGTCTCAGTGAACCGCAGAGAAACAATGCCATCGGCCGACTAGACGCAGGCGAATCCAGAACGGCCGTTGCCAGGGCATTCCATGTGTCCCCAAGCACCATCTCCAGACTGTGGGACCGTTACCAGCAACATGGATCAACACGTGACCTCCCTAGATCCGGTCGACCACGGGTCACTACCCCCGGGCAGGACCGCTACATCCGGGTACGCCACCTTCGGGAACGATTGACTACTGCCACCTCCACAGCCGCAGCAATACCAGGTTTGCGCAGGATATCCGACCAGACCGTACGGAACCGCCTACGTGAGGTAGGAATTCGTACCAGACGTCCAGTTCGAGGTGTCATCTTAACACCACAACACCGTCGACTCCGACTGCAGTGGTGCCAGATTCATCGACAATGGCCTTAACTGCGATGGAGACAGGTGTGGTTCAGTGACGAGTCCCGATTTCTGCTCCGACGTCATGATGGAAGATGTCGCGTGTATAGGCGTCGTGGTGAACGTTATGCGGCAAACTGCGTGCAGGAAGTGGACAGATTCGGCGGGGGTAGTGTCATGGTGTGGGCAGCCATCTCACACACTGGCAGAACTGACCTGGTCCACGTGCAGGGCAACCTGAATGCACAGGGCTACATTGACCAGATCCTCCGGCCACACATCGTTCCAGTTATGGCCAACGCCAACGCAGTGTTCCAACATGACAACGCCAGGCCTCACACAGCACGTCTCACAACGGCTTTCCTACAGAACAACAACATTAATGTCCTTCCTTGGCCATCGATATCACTGGATTTGAACCCAATTGAGCATCTATGGGACGAGTTGGACCGACGCCTCCGACAGCGACAACCACAGCCCCAGACCCTGCCCGAGCTGGCAGCAGCCTTGCAGGCCGAGTGGGCCACCATCCCCCGGGACGTCATCCGTACTCTGGTTGCTTCAATGGGCAGGCGGTGCTAGGCAGTTGTCAACACACGCGGAGGCCACACCCGGTATTGACTCCAGATGACCTTGACCTTGGTGGTGTGTCATATCACTTACTCACAATGGACTAGAGTGAATTGTGAACAATCTTGCAACATTTGGTAATTATCGGACTCACCATTCAATAATTAAATCAATTCTCCAAATGTTACGACAATGTGGTTTTGCGTTTCTTCTTTTGAAGAGTATATAAAGACAACTCTGAAAATATTAACTTGTCCTCAAGTAATTTCTTTAAATGTATACAGGGGGTGGGAATGATCTCAGTCGGTGAGTGCTCACCTGAGGTGCATGCATCGCAGGATCAAACCACTTCAGTGGATCCATTCAACTGATTGGGGGTTTTCTCGTTCCAATCAGTGCACCACAACTGGTCAAAGACTGTGGTATGTGCTTTCCCATCTGTGGAAAAGTACATATAAAAGATCCCTTGCTGCTAATGGAAAAATGTAGTGTTTCTTCTGATGACCATGAAAGTTAAAGATGTTTTGTTTAACAACACCACTAGAGCACATTAATTATTAAACTTTAAAACCCAGTGGTAAAGTGCTTGCATGATGAGAGGTCGGTTTGGATCAATCCCTGTCGGTGGGCCCATTGGGTTATTTTTCGTTCCAGTCAGTGCATCATGACTGGTATACCAAAGGCTGTGGTATGTGGTATCCTGTCTGTCGAATGGTGCATATAAAAGATCCCTTGCTACTAATGGAAAAATGTAGCGGGTTTCCTATATGTCAAAATTTTTGACATCCAATAACTGATGATTAATAAATCAATGTGCTCTAGTGGTGTTGTTAAACAAAACAAACTTTTAACTGTCTGGAACTAAAGTTGGTCTTGGCATCCCAAGTAATAGTATATACATGTTCTTGAAATTTGGTTTTGTATCCCACATACCTCGACCAGTGCACCAGCTGTTTCAAGCATGGTCAATTATGTGTTAATTATTAACCACTATACATCACAAACCGTATAATGGGGAGACTTACACAAACAAAATACATCAATTACTGGTAAGAACTAGGAGCCTGTACTCGGACACAAACAAGAACAATTTGGAAGTGATCTTGTTACAAAACCGAGCTTTAAGTAGTGTGTTCAGTCTCGGAGAAAATCAATATTGATCACCAACCAACACATCTGACCACTGGCTGTACAAGCTTAGCCTAGAATCACATATAGTCTGTACAAACTATCTCACATCACACACAGTCTGTACAGCCGTAGTCTGTCATCAAAGTCTGTACAGCCGTAGTCTGTCATCAAACAGTCTGTACAGCCTTAGTCTGTCATCAAAGTCTGCACAGCCTTAGTCTGTCATCAAAATCTGTACAGCCTTAATCTGTACAGCCTTAGTCTGTCATCAAAGTCTATACAGCCTTAGTCTGTCATCACACAGTCTGTACAGCCTTAGTCTGTCATCAAAGTCTATACAGCCTTAGTCAGTCATCAAACATAGTCTATTCAGCCTTAGTCTGTCATCAAACATAGTCTGTACAGCCTTAGTCTGTCATCAAAGTCTGCACAGCCTTAGTCTGTCATCAAAGTCTGTACAGCCTTAGTCTGTCATCAAACACAGTCTGTTCATCCTTAGTCTGTCATCAAACATAGTCTGTACAGCCTTAGTCTCTCATCAAAGTCTGTACAGCCTTAGTCTGTCACCAAACAGTCTGTACAGCCTTAGTCTGTCATCAAACATAGTTTGTACAGCCTTAGTCTGTCATCAAACACAGTCTGTTCAGCCTTAGTCTGTCATCAAACACAGTCTGTTCAGCCTTAGTCTGTCATCAAAGTCTGTACAGCCTTAGTCTGTCATCAAACACAGTCTGCACAGCCTTAGTCTGTCATCAAAGTCTGTACAGCCTTAGTCTGTCATCAAACACAGTCTGTTCAGCCTTAGTCTGTCATCAAACATAGTCTGTACAGCCTTAGTCTGTCATCAAAGTCTGTACAGCCGTAGTCTGTCATCAAACACAGTCAGTACATCCTTAGTCTGTCATCACACAAAGTCTGCACAGCCTTAGTCTTTCATCAAAGTCTGCACAGCCTTAGTCTGTCATCAAAGTCTGTACAGCCTTAGTCTGTCATCAAACACAGTCTGTACATCCTTAGTCTGTCATCACACAAAGTCTGCACAGCCTTAGTCTTTCATCAAAGTCTGCACAGCCTTAGTCTGTCATCAAACATAGTCTGTACATCCTTAGTCTGTCATCAAACATAGTCTGTACAGCCTTAGTCTCTCATCAAAGTCTGTACAGCCTTAGTCTGTCATCAAAAACAGTCTGTTCAGCCTTAGTCTGTCATCAAACATAGTCTGTACAGCCTTAGTCTGTCATCAAAGTCTGTACAGCCGTAGTCTGTCATCAAACACAGTCTGTACATCCTTAGTCTGTCATCACACAAAGTCTGCACAGCCTTAGTCTTTCATCAAAGTCTGCACAGCCTTAGTCTGTCATCAAACATAGTCTGTACAGCCTTAGTCTGTCATCAAACACAGTCTGTTCAGCCTTAGTCTGTCATCAAACATAGTCTGTACAGCCTTAGTCTGTCATCAAAGTCTGTACAGCCTTAGTCTGTCATCAAAAACAGTCTGTTCAGCCTTAGTCTGTCATCAAACATAGTCTGTACAGCCTTAGTCTGTCATCAAAGTCTGTACAGCCTTAGTCTGTCATCAAACACAGTCTGTACATCCTTAGTCTGTCATCACACAAAGTCTGCACAGCCTTAGTCTTTCATCAAAGTCTGCACAGCCTTAGTCTGTCATCAAAGTCTGTACAGCCTTAGTCTATCATCAAAAACAGTCTGTTCAGCCTTAGTCTGTCATCAAACATAGTCTGTACAGCCTTAGTCTGTCATCAAAGTCTGTACAGCCTTAGTCTGTCATCAAACACAGTCTGTACATCCTTAGTCTGTCATCACACAAAGTCTGCACAGCCTTAGTCTTTCATCAAAGTCTGCACAGCCTTAGTCTGTCATCAAAGTCTGTACAGCCTTAGTCTATCATCAAAAACAGTCTGTTCAGCCTTAGTCTGTCATCAAACATAGTATGTACAGCCTTAGTCTGTCATCAAAGTCTGTACAGCCTTAGTCTGTCATCAAACACAGTCTGTTCAAACACAGTCTGTTCATCCTTAGTCTGTCATCAAACATAGTCTGTACAGCCTTAGTCTGTCATCAAACATAGTCTGTACAGCCTTAGTCTGTCATCAAACATAGTCTGTACAGCCTTAGTCTGTCATCAAAGTCTGCACAGCCTTAGTCTGCCATCAAACACAGTCTGTTCAGCCTTAGTCTGTCATCAAACATAGTCTGTACAGCCTTAGTCTGTCATCAAAGTCTGCACAGCCTTAGTCTGTCATCAAAGTCTGTACAGCCTTAGTCTGTCATCAAACACAGTCTGTTCAGCCTTAGCCCGTCATCAAACATAGTCTGTACAGCCTTAGTCTGTCATCAAACATAGTCTGTACAGCCTTAGACTGTCATCAAAGTCTGCACAGCCTTAGTCTGTCATAGTCTGTCATCAAACACAGTCTGTTCAGCTTTAGTCTGTCATCAAACACACTTTAAACAACACTTACTAATGTAGTGTCTATCCTGCAGAAGCCACATACTGGCAGGCTCCTCCAACCAAAACAACATCAAGAGATCTTTTACAGGACAGGACAGTACATATCACAGCATACTGGCTGTGATGGAAAAACAGAGGAGTCCATCGAGGACAATTGATCCCATGACCACCAAATCCCAGGTGACACTCTACCACTGAGATACAACCCACCCCTAGAACCACCTGATCCCAGATGACACGCTAACACTGAGATACAACCCACCCCAAGAACCACCTGATGCCAGGTGACACTCTAGCTACCACTGAGATACAACCCACCCCAAGAACCACCTGATCCCAGGTGACACTCTACCACTGAGATACAACCCACCCCAAGAACCACCTGATGCCAGGTGACACTCTAGCTACCACTGAGATACAACCCACCCTAAGAACCACCTGATCCCAGGTGACTCTACCACTGAGATACAACCCACCCCAAGAACCACCTGATGCCAGGTGACACTCCAGCTACCACTGAGATACAACCCACCCCAAGAACCACCTGATGCCAGGTGACACTCCAGCTACCACTGAGATACAACCCGCCCCAAGAACCACCTGATCCCAGGTGACTCTACCACTGAGATACAACCCACCCCAAGAACCACCTGATCCCAGGTGACACTCTACCACTGAGATACAACCCGCCCCAAGAACCACCTGATCCCATCTACCACTGAGATACACCCCCCCACTCTACACCTGAGATACCAGGTGACACTCTACTACTGAGATACAACCCACCCCACTCTACTACTGATCCCACCCGACCCACTCTACCACTGAGATACAACCCGCCCCACTCTACCACTGAGATCCCAGGTGACTCTACTACTGAGATACACCCGCCCCACTCTACTACTGAGATACACCCGCCCCACTCTACCACTGAGATACACCCCGCCCCACTCTACTACTGAGAAACACCCGCCCCACTCTACTACTGAGATACACCCGCCCCACTCTACTACTGAGATACACCCGCCCCACTCTACTACTGAGATACACCCGCCCCACTCTACTACTGAGATACACCCGCCCCACTCTACTACTGAGATACACCCCCCCCACTCTACTACTGAGATACACCCGCCCCACTCTACTACTGAGATACACCCGCCCCACTCTACTACTGAGATACACCCGTGCCACACTCTACTACTGAGATACACCCCGCCCCACTCTACTACTGAGATACACCCGCCCCACTCTACTACTGAGATACACCCGCCCCACTCTACTACTGAGAAACACCCGCCCCACTCTACTACTGAGATACACCCGCCCCACTCTACTACTGAGATACACCCGCCCCACTCTACTACTGAGATACACCGCCCCACTCTACTACTGAGATACACCCGCCCCACTCTACTACTGAGATACACCCACCCCACTCTACTACTGAGATACACCCGCCCCACTCTAGTACTGAGATACACTACTGAGATACACCCACTCTACCTACTGAGATCACCCGCCCCACTCTACTACTGAGATACACCCCCACACTACTGAGAACTACTGAGATACACCCGCCACACTCTACTACTGCGATACATCCGCCCCAATATACTACTGTGATACACCCGCCCCACTCTACTACTGAGATACACCCACCCCACTCTAGTACTGAGATACACCCGCCCCACTCTACTACTGAGATACACCCCGTCCCAAGCAACTACTGAGATACTCCGGCCCCATTCTACTACTGTGATACACTCGCCCCACTATACTACTGTGATACACTCGCCCCACTATACTACTGTGATACACCCGCCCCACTATACTACTGTGATACACTCGACCCACTATACTACTGTGATACACTCGCCCCACTATACTACTGTGATACACTCGCCCCACTATACTACTGTGATACACTCGCCCCACTATACTACTGTGATACACCCGACACTCTACTACTGAGATACACCCGTCCCACTATACTACTGTGATACACCCGCCCACTATACTACTCTACACTCGCCCCACTACTACTGAGATACACCCGCCCCACTATACTACTGTGATACACCAGGCGCCACTCTACTACTGAGATACACCCGCCCCACTATACTACTGTGATACACCGACACACTATACTACTGAGATACACCCGCCCCAAGAACTACTGAGATACACCGACCCACTCTACTACTGAGATACACCCGCCCCACTCTACTACTGAGATACACCCGCCCCACTCTAGCTACTGAGATACACCCGCCCCACTCTACTACTGAGATACACCCGCCCCACTCTACTACTGAGATACACCCGCCCACTATACTACTGAGATACACCCCGGTGACACTCTACTACCACTGAGATACACCCAAACCAAGAACTACTGAGATACACCCGCCCCACTCTACTACTGAGATACACCCAAACCACTCTACTACTGATACACCCGCCCACTAGCTACCACTGAGATACACCCATCCCAAGAACCACTACTGATCCCACCCTCGACACTCTAGCTACTACTGAGATACAACCGCCCACTCTACACCTGAGATACACCCGACACTCTAGCTACTACTGAGATACACCCACCCCACTCTACTACTGAGATACACCCGCCCCACTCTACTACTGAGATACAACCCACCCCACTCTACTACTGAGATACACCCGTGACACTCTACTACTGAGATACACCCGCCCACTATAGATACACCGCCCATCTCTACTACTGAGATACACCCGCCCCACTCTACTACTGAGATACACCCGCCCCACTCTACCACTGAGATACAACCCACCCCAAGAACCACCTGACCCCAGGTGACACTCTAGCTACCACTGAGATACAACCCACACCAAGAACCACCTGATCCCAGGTGACACTCTAGCTACCACTGAGATACAACCCAAACCAAGAACCACCTGATCCCAGGTGACACTCTAGCTACCACTGAGATACAACCCAAACCAAGAACCACCTGATCCCAGGTGACACTCTACCACTGAGATACACCCCACCCCAATGACAAAGTACAAATGTACACATGGACATATTTTTAATTAAAAAACCAATATTAGTTTATGAAATGATGACAGTTTTCTTGCACTGCTGAACTTTGGAGACGTCATAAATATCTAAGACATAAAAAACCAATCTGATTAAAACGTGTCCAGAGACACGATGTGCAGCATAGTCTTCAATAAAACGAGTTAATATTGCCTCCCGTCCATGTCTGATCGACGTAACACAGCCAATTATAAAGCAATGAGCAGATTTTATGAATATCGCGGCATTACGAGTCCATCATGAATAGCGCCAGGCCTCCCAGCCCCTCTCATCAAGACTCCATCGTTTGACACATGCTGCTAACAACTGTCACCAATCAATAACAAATGAGACATGAAAAGTGGCAAATTTCTGTGCATTGAGAACCGTCAAATAAAACGCGGATTGAGACTGCTAATAAAATACATGTTAAATGAAAGGCCGAAACCAGATGATTGATACTGCGATTCTGGTCGTGAGCTTTGATCTCCTGAAAAAACATCCAAGTTAATTAACTTTGTGTAATGTCAGCAAAACTCTGTAGTAGGAGTTCTTGGATGTCTGGTTCATTCATAACACTTTGCGTCCTGCCCCTGGTGTCTATCAGTTATACAATAATGAGATCTGCTGCAGTCTTGTGCTTTAAACCTCGATGCAAATACTGTCAATCAGTGAGAAGGATGAGAGAAAATATTCATTGGACTTAAATACACCAAATGTAACTGATAGCTGGAACACAGAAAATGAGAGGAAGAGGGAGGGGAAGAGAGACAGATAGACAGAGAAAGAGAGAGAGGGAGTGGAGAAGGGAGGGTGGAAGAGACAGAGACAGACAGAAAGACAGAGACACATAACAGAAATAGCACAATAAATGGTTAATAAATGGTAGGGAGGGGAGAGAGAGATGATAAATAAATTAGCTGGTTGATGTTCCAGTTAAGTCAAAACAAATTCGGTCACTTTTGTTAGGGATTTGTATACAATTTCTTCAGCAACTAAGACATTGAAAATGATTCCGCCAACGTTGAGATTTTGTATCTAACATGGCTATTTCAACAATTAGTGCTGAGATTACAGACTATTACTGGCAGAAACACAGCAAGGAATCATTTACATACATGTCCTACCTATAGACAGAACAGTACAAACACTGACCTTTAATGTAAAGTCGGGGGCACCAGCTATAGAACATTCAATCATTTACATACATGTCCTACCTATAGACAGAACAGTACAAACACTGATCTTTAATGTAAAGTCGGGGGCACCAGCTGTAGAACATTCAAACATTTACATACATGTCCTACCTATAGACAGAACAGTACAAACACTGATCTCTAATGTAAAGTCGGGGCACCAGCTGTAGAACATTCAAACATTTCAATACATGTGCTACCTATAGACAGAACAGTACAAACACTGGTCTTTAATGTAAAGTCGGGGGCACCAGCTGTAGAACATTCAATCATTTACATACATGTCCTACCTATAGACAGAACAGTACAAACACTGATCTTTAATGTAAAGTCGGGGGCACCAGCTATAGAACATTCAAACATTTCAATACATGTGCTACCTATAGACAGAACAGTACAAACACTGATCTTTAATGTAAAGTCAGGGGCACCAGCTGTAGAACATTCAATCATTTACATACATGTCCTACCTATAGACAGAACAGTACAAACACTGATCTCTAATGTAAAGTCGGGGCACCAGCTGTAGAACATTCATTCATTTACATACATGTCCTACCTACAGACAGAACAGTACAAACACTGATCTCTAATGTAAAGTCGGGGCACCAGCTGTAGAACATTCAATCTTTTACATACATGTCCTACCTACAGACAGAACAGTACAAACACTGATCTCTAATGTAAAGTCGGGGCACCAGCTGTAGAACATTCATTCATTTACATACATGTCCTACCTATAGACAGAACAGTACAAACACTGATCTCTAATGTAAAGTCGGGGGCACCAGCTGTAGAACATTCAAACATTTACATACATGTGCTACCTATAGACAGAACAGTACAAACACTGGTCTTTAATGTAAAGTCGGGGGCACCAGCTGTAGAACATTCAATCATTTACATACATGTCCTACCTATAGACAGAACAGTACAAACACTGATCTTTAATGTAAAGTCGGGGGCACCAGCTGTAGAACATTCAATCATTTACATACATGTCCTACCTATAGACAGAACAGTACAAACACTGATCTTTAATGTAAAGTCGGGGGCACTAGTTGTAGAACATTCAATCATTTCAGGGTATGGGACGTAGCTTGATGTGCGGTCAGTTTGGGATCGATCCCCGTCGGTGTGCCCACTGGCCTACTTTACGCTCCATCCAATGCACCACGATGGGTATATCAAAGGCCATGGTATGTGCTATCCTGTCTGTGTGATGGTGCATATAAAAGATCCTTTGCTACTAATAGAAAAATGTAGTGGGTTTTCTCTCTAAGACTATATGTTGAAATTACCAAATGTTTGACATCCAGTAGTCAATGATTAATAAATCAATGTGCCCTAGTGGTGTCGTTAAACAAAACAAAACAAAAAAAATTTTCATTTCAACTTATTTTCATACTTAGATCCAATTACGGTTCAAGCACACTGTCCTGGGCACACACCTCAACTATCTGGGCTGTCTGTCCAGGACAGTGGGTTAGTTGTAAGTTGTTTGTGGTTAGTGAGAGAGAAGAGAGTGTAGTGCTCTTACACCTACCCACTGAGCTGTAAATCCAGTACCTATACCAGCCTTGTGTCCGATGGCTTAACCATGACACCACTGAGCTGTGAATCCAGTACCTATACCAGCCGTATGTCCGATGGCTTAACCACGACACCACTGAGCTGTGAATCCAGTACCTATACCAGCCTTATGTCCGATGGCTTAACCACGACACCACTGAGCTGTGAATCCAGTACCTATACCAGCCTTATGTCCGATGGCTTAACCACGACACCACTGAGCTGTGAATCCAGTACCTATACCAGCCTTATGTCCGATGGCTTAACCACGACACCACTGAGCTGTGAATCCAGTACCTATACCAGCCTTATGTCCGATGGCTTAACCACTGAGCTGTGAATCCAGTACCTATACCAGCCTTATGTCCGATGGCTTAACCACGACACCACTGAGCTGTGAATCCAGTACCTATACCAGCCTTATGTCCGATGGCTTAACCACGACACCACTGAGCTGTGAATCCAGTACCTATACCAGCACTGAGCTGTGAATCCAGTACCTATACCAGCCTTATGTCCGATGGCTTAACCACGACACCACTGAGCTGTGAATCCAGTACCTATACCAGCCTTATGTCCGATGGCTTAACCACGACACCACCGAGCTGTGAATCCAGTACCTATACCAGCCTTGTGTCCGATGGCTTAACCACTGAGCTGTGAATCCAGTACCTATACCAGCCTTGTGTCCGATGGCTTAACCACAACACCACCGAGCTGTGAATCCAGTACCTATACCAGCCTTGTGTCCGATGGCTTAACCACGACACCACCGAGCTGTGAATTCAGTACCTATACCAGCCTTGTGTCCGATGGCTTAACCACGACACCACCGAGCTGTGAATCCAGTACCTATACCAGCCTTGTGTCCGATGGCTTAACCACGACACCACCGAGCTGTGAATCCAGTACCTATACCAGCCTTGTGTCCGATGGCTTAACCACGACACCACCGAGCTGTGAATCCAGTACCTATACCAGCCTTGTGTCCGATGGCTTAACCACGACACCACCGAGCTGTGAATCCAGTACCTATACCAGCCTTGTGTCCGATGGCTTAACCACGACACCACCGAGCTGTGAATCCAGTACCTATACCAGCCTTGTGTCCGATGGCTTAACCACGACACCACCGAGCTGTGAATCCAGTACCTATACCAGCCTTGTGTCCGATGGCTTAACCACGACACCACCGAGCTGTGAATCCAGTACCTATACCAGCCTTGTGTCCGATGGCTTAACCACGACACCACCGAGCTGTGAATCCAGTACCTATACCAGCCTTGTGTCCGATGGCTTAACCACGACACCACTGAGCTGTGAATCCAGTACCTATACCAGCCTTGTGTCCGATGGCTTAACCACAACACCACTGAGCTGTGAATCCAGTACCTATACCAGCCTTGTGTCCGATGGCTTAACCACGACACCACTGAGCTGTGAATCCAGTACCTATACCAGCCTTGTGTCCGATGGCTTAACCACGACACCACTGAGCTGTGAATCCAGTACCTATACCAGCCTTGTGTCCGATGGCTTAACCACGACACCACTGAGCTGTGAATCCAGTACCTATACCAGCCTTGTGTCCGATGGCTTAACCACGACACCACTGAGCTGTGAATCCAGTACCTATACCAGCCTTGTGTCCGATGGCTTAACCACGACACCACTGAGCTGTGAATCCAGTACCTATACCAGCCTTGTGTCCGATGGCTTAACCACGACACCACTGAGCTGTGAATCCAGTACCTATACCAGCCTTGTGTCCGATGGCTTAACCACGACACCACCGAGGCCGGTATGCAAAATGTACCAATCCAGTGTTTAAATACCGAGTCATATTACAGTAAAGAAAATAGTTTTGGTCAGTTTGTGCATTGTGAGATCAGAGACTAGACATCATACAGATATAGCATGGGTCACAACAGGAAGTCAAAAATGACCTGCTGGTTGTTTTTTAAACTACAGCAGGCCAAAGAAAATACGTCCTTCAAAGAAAAATCACAACCTGCTGAAAATAGGACAGGATGGGTTAAGTAAAGGTTTTGGGATGTAAATCAATTAGGACCACAGAGATCTATTTTGGAGCATTACAGAATTAAAACATAACAGAATCACGAATTAATTCAGAAGATGAGATACCTGTATGATTTTTCTCTTGAAAAATGTCAGTTTGGTGGGGTGCCGTGGGTAGCAGGTGAATTTCTAATTTACCTGCTATGTCTAAAGAAAGGACTGCTCTTTGCTTTTTGCATGCACACCGTTATTTCGATCCCTGTATAGAACATCAGTTGAGTTGAGTTCTAATGCCTACAGGAAGCAGACCGTTATTTCGATCCCTGTATAGAACATCAGTTGAGTTGAGTTCTAATGCCTACAGGAAGCAGACCGTTATTTCGATCCCTGTATAGAACATCAGTTGAGTTGAGTTCTAATGCCTACAGGAAGCAGACCGTTATTTCGATCCCTGTATAGAACATCAGTTGAGTTGAGTTCTAATGCCTACAGGAAGCAGACCGTTATTTCGATCCCTGTATAGAACATCAGTTGAGTTGAGTTCTAATGCCTACAGGAAGCAGACCGTTATTTCGATCCCTGTATAGAACATCAGTTGAGTTGAGTTCTAATGCCTACAGGAAGCAGACCGTTATTTCGATCCCTGTATAGATCATCAGTTGAGTTGAGTTCTAATGCCTACAGGAAGCAGACCGTTATTTCGATCCCTGTATAGAACATCAGTTGAGTTGAGTTCTAATGCCTACAGGAAGCAGACCGTTATTTCGATCCCTGTATAGAACATCAGTTGAGTTGAGTGCTAATGCCTACAGGAAGCAGATTGCTCCAATTGTTTATGCAAATGAGATTCATTAATTTCACCTTGAATCTGACCTGAATGGAGGACCTGTCAACTAGGTGTAAAATACACTTCACAAGTGATTTCCCTGGAGCTCACTAAAACTAACAGCTTTGTTGACCTTTGACACGTCGCTCCTTTAATTAACATTCTGTCATAAGTGAGATTCTGTCAAAACAATGGCGTGATCACCTTCAATCTTGGTGGCTGGTTACTTCTATACCTACATCCACCTGAGACGGGGCCCATCTTTCTGTCTGTCAGTCGGTATATGTCGGACTGCTTGTCTGTCTCTCTGTTTGTCTACCTCACTGCCTGGAAACTGATTGATGACTAATCACTTAAATTTGCTGTCAAAAATAGTTATTAATTTAACTGTCAATACCTGGTGTGTGTGTATGTCTGTGTGCATATTTATTAATATATATACCTATTGATTTCAGTACAACCACTATTTGATCTGATTAACAGGGAGACCAGATCCTGTTAATATATCCAAATCGGTAGGAGTAAATTTGCAAATAACTTTCATGTACACGACCTAGCGATATAAATTGGTTCTATGATGCAATGTTTGATCCAGTAACTCATGACTCCAAACACGAGAGAAAGACATAGTTTCTGTCTTTATTAGACAACTTAGTATCAAAACACTTTCACCACTGCAGATAAAAGTGAGCATGTGAAAAGAGCCAGGTTGTTTAAGCTAATACAATGCACACCCAACAGTTCTAATACAGTCTGTGGATGGTGAAAACAGGAAACTGTTCCTGTGGACTGACACTACGATATATGGCTGGTTGTACTGTACCAAATAAAATCCCATAGGCGACCATGTTAATGGTTGTACTTAAAAACACTATATGCAATATATCAACCAAACTATGACCCATAAATATCAGTACTACAACCCCTACCTCAAAGTATTAACTGCAGAAAATGGTACCTTTCATTGCTAATTTTCATATGTTTTTACACACCCTTAGTTTCGAACAAAATTTTAGTACTTTTTTACAGGTATCCCATGTTTCAAGTACAAGGCTACTTGACACAGTGGTACAAGATGAAATAAAATTGTATACATTTTTAGCCCAGATGAAACTACTCACATTTATCACCAATCACAGGACATGTGGTGTTAACTTCTCTATCAAAAGTTGGGTACACCTCAAATTGGGACCCAGCTGGAATTTCTTTGGTTTAGTACAACCGGCCAGTTCCACACACGGCCAATGAAATAGGAAAGCCACTGCTGCCACCAACAGGCCTCAAACATTTGGTTTTTTCTTTTGTTTAACGACATCACTAGAGCACATTGATTCATTAATCATCCGCTATTGGATGTCAAACATTTGGTAATATGACATAGTCTTGGAGAAGAAACCACTACATTTTTCAATTAGTAACAAGGGATCTTTTATATGCACTATCTCATACACAGGATAGCACAAACCACAGCCTATGATATACCAATCGTGATGCACTGGCTGGAATGAGGGGTTCAAACTTAACAATGGCACCAATGACAAGTGCCGAAGCTGCCAAATGAATGACTGTAGGTCAGCAAGGGGGCAAAATGAATGACTGTAGGTCAGCAAGGGGGCAAAATGAATGACTGTAGGTCAGCAAGGGGGCAAAATGAATGACTGTAGGTCAGCAAGGGGGCAAAATGAATGACTGTAGGTCAGCAAGGGGGCTGTATCAACGGCAGTGTTTTGTTACAGGATAATAATTATTGTTATAGGGATGCGGGTAGATAATTTTTATAACTTTTATTTTGTGTTTATTTGTTGCAAATGTTATTGGTTTAAAATTCCTGCAAATTTATTATTTTTAAATTGCTGCAGATAAGAAATTCTTAAGTTTGATCCTTGTAAGGACAAATGGACAGAAGCAGCAAAGGAACTTCATACGCACTGTCCCAGTGACATTCACATGTGGCAGCTCTTAAAGTACCAGTCAAATATAATTTTGCATAACCGATTTTTCCATTTGCACATTAAATTTAGGATACCATTTATATGGACATAATGAGTTATGCAAAAAGAAAATGGGTAACCTAAATTTACTTTTGTGTACCGGTAACTAACATATAAATGGGTTATGCAAATTTTCAGTTGTCAAAATCTTGCATTTGTGCAGTGTTAAACAATGTTTCTAACAATATTAATTAATGGTCAAGTATTTAATTTGAATTCTATCACTTTAAAAAAAAATTAAAATTCAAATTATCAATACGAAAACAGACTAATATTAACAATGTTTCCACAAATTATGCTGGCTGTAACCAAGCTAATATTCAGGGCATGGAAACTGAACATTTATAATTTTAATTATCTTACTGCGGATCCTTTTTTTAAACTTAGAAACAAAATTTAATCTATTTTGATCTCTACCTAGTCAGTGATGACTACTAGGCTTTCTGCCTGAAATAATTTGAGGGTATGTAAGAAAAACAAAACAGACCTTATGTGCCCTTACTTACTTTGAACACTTTTAAAACAGACGTTCTCTTACCGGTACTATTCTTTTCAAAAAATTCAAAAAATGTATCCATTAATTTCCATGATTTTAGGGTATGTAATTTTACCCTGCATAACCTCTGACAGAAACAGACTTCAGTAATTTTACCCTGCGTACATAACCTCTGACAGAAACAGACTTCAGTAATTTTACCCTGCGTACATAACCTCTGACAGAAACAGACTTCAGTAATTTTACCCTGCGTACCCTGACAGAAACTGACTTCAGTAATTTTACCCTGCGTACATAACCTCTGACAGAAATAGACTTCAGTAATTTTACCCTGCGTACCCTGACAGAAACTGACTTCAGTAATAACACCCCCTATTCCTTGCAATCGTGTTAACACTGTGCATGGTACTGGCAGCCAGTGATACAGGAACTCATCCTGCAGAAGCTGCAGCTTCTACACATGCTGTGTGTATATTTCTTCCTCCAGACAAACATCAGGTTAAACCGAACACTTGCTGAGATCTGTGGAAGGCTGGTGTGAATGTTGTTAATGGTGCGTGCATGTAAACACAGTGCAGGAGCGCCAGGAGATCTGCAGGAACATATCCATCAGCCAATGGGAATGCACTCCTCCAGGGCAATAGGTAAACACTGAGAGGCAGGTCACTGCATACTATATGGCATGCAATAACAAGGCAGGACACTGCTTACAATAACAAGGCAGTAGGTTTGCAGGGGCATGGCTCATAGAGCCACTCTGCCTTTAGGAATGGTAAACGTATTGTTTTAGCCACACAACAAGCACATGCTGCCTCCAGTGTGTAGTGGAGACTTAAAGCTCCACTGGTCTACAATATTGTTATTACAGTCTGAGTGAATTTGTGTTGTTGTTTCAGGTCATTAACAAAACAGACTATATACCATACACACAGTTGCCTCGTGGCTAACTAAAATAGTGTATCACATCAGTGAATTCTCAGAAAAGGAATACATTCTATGTGTCTTTTGTCGTTTCAGATCATTAACAAAACACACCATATATATATTTATATATATATATACACACAGTGGCCTTGTGGCTAAATATGTATTAATCTAATTTTTTAACTTACTTGGTTATATGCCCAAGTTCAATTTAATTATTGTAAAATGACTTGTATAAACTTCTTTAACCAAGCAAGTCAATGGAATCTTCGTCATCCCAAAGCCAGAACCTGGCACATCTGGTTATTACATGTACATGTGTGTATCTCAGTTTCTCACACAAAAAACAACAGCCAAAATAAATGTAAAAACTTACAAGAATTACCAGTGCAATCAAGCAGTTGTTAGAAAACAAGTAAAAACTGAGCTACTAGGTTTATGGTATTCATAAACAAGTAAAAACTGAGCTACTAGGTTTACAGTATTCATAAATAAGTAAAAACTGAGCTACTAGGTTTACAGTATTCATAAATAAGTGAAAACTGAGCTACTAGGTTTGTTAATGAACAGAAGAATGGCCTGTATTACTTTATTCATAAATAAGTAAAAACTGAGCTACTAGGTTTACAGTATTCACAAATAAGTAAAAACTGAGCTACTAGGTTTATGGTATTCATAAGTAAAAACTGAGCTACTAGGTTTACAGTATTCATAAATAAGTAAAAACTGAGCTACTAGGTTTACAGTATTCATAAATAAGTAAAAACTGAGCTACTAGGTTTACAGTATTCATAAATAAGTGAAAACTGAGCTACTAGGTTTGTTAATGAACAGAAGAGTGGCCTGTATTACTTTATTCATAAATAAGTAAAAACTGAGCTACTAGATTTACAGTATTCATAAATAAGTGAAAACCGAGCTACTAGGTTTGTTAATGAACAGAAGAGTGGCCTGTATTACTTTATTCATAAATAAGTAAAAACTGAGCTACTAGGTTTACAGTATTCACAAATAAGTAAAAACTGAGCTACTAGGTTTATGGTATTTATAAGTAAAAACTGAGCTACTAGGTTTACAGTATTCATAAATAAGTAAAAACTGAGCTACTAGGTTTACAGTATTCATAAATAAGTAAAAACTGAGCTACTAGGTTTACAGTATTCACAAATAAGTAAAAACTGAGCTACTAGGTTTATGGTATTCATAAGTAAAAACTGAGCTACTAGGTTTACAGTATTCATAAATAAGTAAAAACTGAGCTACTAGGTTTACAGTATTCATAAATAAGTAAAAACTGAGCTACTAGGTTTACAGTATTCATAAATAAGTGAAAACTGAGCTACTAGGTTTGTTAATGAACAGAAGAGTGGCCTGTATTACTTTATTCATAAATAAGTAAAAACTGAGCCACTAGGTTTACAGTATTCACAAATAAGTAAAAACTGAGCTACTAGGTTTACAGTATTCATAAATAAGTAAAAACTGAGCCACTAGGTTTACAGTATTCATAAATAATTAAAAACTGAGCTACTAGGTTTGTTAATGGACAGAAAGTGGCCTGTAATTACGGCTTTCATACACTGGGCTGACGAGACATCAGTGATCAGAATAAAGAATCAAAGCCACCATGTTTTTCAAACCAAACTGACAGACCAATATTGGAGAGAAATGTATAAACCATGGACTGACTCCCAACAGAGCAATAACAGGACAGTTTACTGGTGATCAGCCTGCTGGAATGACCGAGTAATGGAGAATCCAGTTGTGCTCTGATAGAGAAAGACAGATAAGCAAAATTAATAATTAAGATTGGAACCACATCAACAGCCTTCCCATCAGACAACACTGGCTACTCAACCCTTCACACATGTTTCGCTGAACCTCATAATATTTAATTTCCTCATTTGCAGTTACTAAAGTCTGCCAGAATATCACATAACTCGTCTATCAAATAACACACTAAAAATAACTATACTAGGTTTTTGTTGACTTGTATATTTTAAATCTTATCAGGGAGCATTTTGTTTTTTAAAAATGTCATTAGCAACCATTGTTAATTGACTGAAACTTTACTAGCAGCTACTAGCTGTTTAACATTTACGACTGTACAGCGATCTCTGAAACTTGCATAGGAAATTGCTGTGCGATACAGAACAAATTGAAGAGTTCAGGTGCAAAACACGATAAAAACCATTTTCTTTCTAGTTTTTAGTTAAAGCCATTATTGTATGTCTATAGGGTGTATACTACCAAATCAAATCCCATAGACGACAATAGTAACATATGTGGCTAAAACTCCTACCTGCAATGTATCAACCGACATAAACGCCATGGATATAAATACTACCACCCCTTACACTTAAAGTGAATCAGAAAAAAATGGGGGTCAAGCTGCTCGTTTCTGAGATAACGGGTAGCGTCTATGACTACCCTAGTTTTGCACAAAATTCGAGTACTTTTTTTTACAGGTACCCCATACATGTTTCAAGCACAAGGCTACTTGACACATTGGTACTAGATGAAATAAAATTGCACATTTTTTTTACCCAGATGAAACTATTATTTTTTACAACCAACACACTCACATTTATAACCAATCACAGGACTTGTGGTGTTCACTTCTCTATGAAAAGTTCGGTGCACCTCAAACTTTGACCCAGCCGGAAGTTATTTGGTTTAGTACTACCTATACTGATAACATAAATTTTTCAAAAAGTGTCCAGCTATGTGTCTTTATGACAACCAGGGGGTCTGGTGTATTCTGACATAAACTGCCACCTCACTGAAACTGTTGTTTCTACAGTGCAACCTAATATAATATACACCTCAAAAAGCATATATATTGCATATAGTTTTGTACAAATGCAATATGTCATATTAAACAACAAAATGTTTTAAAATAAAACTCCTGAAGATATTTACTTTCAGTTGGGTGTGTGTACTCAGGTATATATGTAGAGACTACAAAGATAGTCAGAGTACCTCTACCCCTTTAAAGAATTCCATTAAAACACATGCACTTGATTGACCCCTAGATTATGAAGACCTTAACAGGCACATCAAAGAAATATCAGTATTAAAAAAATACACTGTCTGAGGAAGGAAACACAAACATGACTGTACCTGTATGAAGTAATGACTTAATGTCCTGAACATTAGTGTTGGGAGGAAATCCTGTATGCTGGGTGTGGGTGTTTTCAAGTTACCAGGTGTGGGAATTTCAAATCCATCGGCCATGCTGATTTTCATAATGAACCATCAAAACTACTGGCAGCCACCAATATTCCTGACTATATTTTATTTATAGCCTACTGTAGTTGGAGGTTTTAATAGTTGTGATATCTGGAATAATCATGCAGCTTTAACACATTTATTTTTGATTAATTACTGAAAAAAACTATTTTTAAATGACAAAATTACCCGAACATCTATTTTCTTGCATTATTTTCTAATCCGGATGAATACAATATGTACATTAGATGTATTCCTACAATCTGTAATCCAGCATTTTATTTAGCTAGTAACATTAGGTAATACAGCTTTAACAATAGAATAAATTATCAACTTAATCCAAGGCAGATAATCAAATCTGAAAAAATTAGTTCTGAATCTAGTATAAACTCAAAATGCTTTTCATGAGAGATAACTAAGTGATTATTAAGAGAAAAAAAATGATCTGGAGATCTAAGTATATGTTTAACAACCTTATTGTTATGTACAAATAAGAACAGAAGGCACAATAGTGACAACAAATTTAATTATTGTTTTGGTAAAGTTTTTCTTCAAATTTACTTTAAATTGTGCATAAAACTACAAATTTGTCTAAAATATAACTTAGCACCCTATAAATATGTCAGAATGACAACAAAAATCAACTTCTTTACAAATTAGAGTTTTCAGAATTTCATACATAAAAAATTAACAATGTTAATGGAAACTAAAGACATTAACCCACTATTGGCACATGATATTTTTAATATAAAAATAAATTGCTATTAAAATCTTAGTTCAGGTTGCCTATATATAATACCATATTTAAGAGCAGTTGTATATGGCAAGTCAAATACCATGTAAAAAGAAATTATTGAAATCTTTACAGTATGAATTATAGGTCTAAACCAACTTTTCTTCAGTGCTAACTTTGATTCAAACTCCATTCAGAGCCATGTACAGAGATTATTGTCAAGGTCAAGGTCATTGTGAACTTGCGTGGTCCAGTGACAGCTAATTAATCAACCAGTATAGTTTAATTAAATAAAATGACAAAATCATAATATTTTTTATTATGCACTGAATATGTGCTATAGGGTGTATACTACCAAATCAAATCCCATAGACAACAATAGTAACATATGTGGCTAAAACTCCTACCTGCAACGTATCAACCGACATAAACGCAATACTACCACCCCTTACACTTAAAGTGGATCAGAAAAAAATGGGGGTCAAGCTGCTCATTTCTGAGATAACGGGTAGCGTCTATGACTACCCTAGTTTCGCACAAAATTCGAGTACTTTTTTTAACAGGTACCCCATACATGTTTCAAGCACAAGGCTACTTGACACATTGGTACTAGATGAAATAAAATTGCAAATTTTTTTTACCCAGATGAAACTATTATTTTTTACAACCAACACACTCACATTTATAACCAATCACAGGACTTGTGGTGTTCACTTCTCTATGAAAAGTTCGGTGCACCTCGAACTTTGACCCAGCCGGAAGTTATTTGGTTTAGTACTACCAGTAAGGGCTAATCGTAGGCCCGCTGATTTGCTGCAAAACGTGACTGATTCTGATGAAATTGTATTGGGTAAATCCTGGGTTTTTTTTTTTTTTTATCAAAACGTGATATACGCCAATTAAAAAACCAATTTTTACTGAAAATTAAAAATGGATATATCGCGTTTTGCACCTGAGCTCTTCAAATGTTCCCTGGCTATATTATTACTAGACCTGCCGTGGTAACTGGTTACTTGCAGAGGTTTATTTCTAAAATTTGACTTCATTCCCATAGCTTTGACTCTGGGAATGTTTGTGTTATTTTACAAAAATTTGCTAATATTCAGTTTCATTTAAGAAATATTAAAATTGAAAAAAGTACTACTATACATATATTTCTTCAAATTAATATATCTAAATTGTGTTATGAAATGTTATAGGGACGAAAAGGGTGTTTGTCAAATGGTACATATCACTTTCTAAATTTGTATTTATATAATAATAAAAAAAGGGAATAATTTACATTCAGATTGGGAAGCTGTACTCCAAAATTGGGAATAAAAACTGACATAGCCTTTGATGTATGGTGGGAATGGTGCCAAATATCGGAGTCTCGAAACCAAGGTAATAAAAGTGACTTGCACCCAGTGTTATGAGTTGTACTGCTAAGCCTCGTATCACTATCTTGATTACTCTTTATCTTTCACCACAGATTGTCCTTAACCCACTCACTGATATATGGTGCTAACAGGATACCAGGAATGGGAGACAGAAGGAGAAACAAGATTTGCCAATTTAACTAAATGAACTGGAACTGTCATGAGGATGACTGAAGATTTTATTAATGTGACCACTTCACACCTGGGAATGGCTATATTAATGCCTTGTGTACTGCAGTATACTGCGGTATGTCAACATCAATACGTATTGCAGAATACTGTGATATGTCAACATCAATATGTATTGTAAAATACTGTGATATGTCAACATGGTTTTCAATATGTATTGTAGAATACTGTGATATGTCAACATCAATATGTATTGTAGAATACTGTGATATGTCAACATCAATATGTATTGTAGAATACTGTGATATGTCAACATGGTTTTCAATATGTATTGCAGAATACTGTGATATGTCAACATCAATATGTATTGCAGAAAACTGTGATATGTCAACATGGTTTTCAATATGTATTACAGAATACGGTGATATGTCAACATGTTTTTCAATATGTATTACAGAATACGGTGATATGTCAACATGTTTTTCAATATGTATTACAGAATACTGTGATCTGTCAACATGTTTTTCAATATGTACTGCAGAATACTGTGATATGTCAACATGTTTTTCAATATGTACTGCAGAATACTGTGATATGTCAACATCAATATGTATTGCAGAATACTGTGATATGTCAACACGTTTTTCAATATGTACTGCAGAATACTGTGATATGTCAACACGTTTTTCAATATGTACTGCAGAATACTGTGATATGTCAACACGTTTTTCAATATGTACTGCAGAATACTGTGATATGTCAACATGTTTTTCAATATGCACAGTAAAATATTGTGGAATGTGTGGAACAAAAGTTTGTTTTGTTCAATGACACCACTAGAGCACATTGATTTATTAATCATTGGCTATTGGATGACAGACATTTGGTAATTTTTACAGTCTTAGAGAGGAAACCGCTATGTTTCCATTAGTAGCAAGGAATCTTTTATATGCACCGTCTCACAGACAGGATAGCACATACCATGGCCTTTTATATACCAGTTGTGGTGCACTGGCTGCAATGAAAAAGAATGTTTGAAAGTCAATAGCTGAGTTAAAAACAAGTATTACTATTGTCAATTGTTCCATTGTTACATTGGAAATATTCAGAACACTTGCCAAACAGATGCCAAGGTGAATCCATTTAATAATAACAACACCATACCAGTCAGTTCACGACTGAACAATTTTAAACATAACAAAATTACCATATATTTTTGTTTTGTTTTTTTAATTGCTAATCACCTGAATGTTTCAAACACATCACTCAAAAATTAAAACACCATCCCAGTTTAAAAGCTAATAGACATTTTACTTAAAATTGTCTCAGTTTTTCTGAACTAAGACAGCCTCTACTAACTTGAGAGGTTGTGATGAGTTGACAAAAACAGATAACTTAGGTAACAACAATTGTCAGTAAAATGTTGGGCTATGACAATGAGACAGAAAACACAAACCTCCGCTGTAGTTGTAGCTGGCTAATAACTAATATAACACTGATGTGCAGCTACATTTTAGCTTCAAACAATTGTTATTCTGCATAACCCATTATTAGGACCACACAAATGATGCTCTAATTTTAATACATAACCAAAAACAATTAATTATGCAAATCAAAAAAACTAAATGATAATTAATGTACTTTTGCTGTTGCAGTAGACAAACAATTCTATATTTATATGAGAACATCAGTGAAAACAACCGATATGTGATATGAAAAGATGTCTGCCCATGCCACAGAAACCACATGGTGGATGATTCCAAGGATGAAACAGAATATTCTTTAAACATATGCCTCCTCGCTGTGAGCCAGGGAGACATTTCAGGATTCAACTTTTCTAGTCTCCATTCCTCATAATTAACACAAACTAAATTGGAGCGTTCATTTCCAAACTTGGGTATCTAATTTAGCTATTCTTAGATGTACAGAAATAATGAGTCACTCTCTCCACTGGTATCTTAATTCCATGGTGTGTCTACAGTTTAATTTAAAACCAGTCTATTTACGGACCTATTCCCTAGTTCAAGAACCGGAAAGAGACAGTTACATCCCCTAGGTGGCTTTTAACAGGCCAGATCTGCCTCAATATCTGACAATTTATACCACAAGAATCCTCAAATCAGCTTTACAGTATTTTACTTCAAGTCATAAAAAAAACGTTTGCAAAATGCTCACCAGAGAAATGAACATTATATTAACTACCCTAGTAATCAAATGTAATGAAAGTGTAGGGCAAGTGCACCCCCGCGGGACCACGTTAATTTAATGACACAACATACTGCTCTTAAATACCCATTCCATCCACTCGCCTTCAGCCAGCTCACAAACTCGGCCAAAAAATTTGATTTTTTTTCTTCTTTTTTTTTCTTTTTTTTTTTGTCAGGTTTATAGCAAAGATTTGAAAACTCGGTCGCCACAAAACTGAACAACATCTTGGCAATAAGCGACCGTTCCAATTAACACAGAGGTAGCAATTTGGTGGAAAGCGCATCGGCAGGCTGTCTGACACCGTAATCTCTCGTAAAGTCGAGTTCCAATACACGGATATTGAACTTCAGAACTGCCGAGTTAAATAACCTCCAATAATAGTGGTTTTAGCCAAGTGATTTTTTCAATATTAATAGAATAAAATACACTTCACTTATAATCGCAGACTGTGTGTCTGGTAAACGATCGGCTTCAGCCGCGTCACTCAGACAGTCCAGATGATGGGTGTGCTCGTAACGGCAAGTCAAGTGATAGTCGCAGCACTCACTGCACGGAAAAGAAAGGAAGGTTCACAGATTTATCCAGACATTCTGTGAGTCCTAACAGATACAGGCTCCTTCCCAAAAGAAAGTGGCAATGAAAATTCCCAATTTTTATGCTAAAAATTTCCAATATATATATTTAATTATGTCTGTTGTAATAAGTTAATTTAACAGTGCTATTCTGAATCATTCAGTGCCCTGAAAAAAATATCCCAAGTATTCTCAATAATTTTCCTAATCCAATCAGACATGGGACCAAGGCAAAATATCCTGGATCAATCCTTGATGTTTCAATCATCTCAGCACATTTTAAACTACAGCCATCTGGACAGTGAGAGAAGAAACCCGCTGCCACCACATCCCTGATGTTTCGTCTCAACACATTTTAAACTACAGCCATCTGGACAGTGAGAGAAGAAACCCGCTTCCACCACATCCCTGATGTTTCGTCTCAACACATTTTAAACTACAGCCATCTGGACAGTGAGAGAAGAAACCCGCTTCCACCACATCCCTGATGTTTCGTCTCAACACATTTTAAACTACAGTCATCTGGACAGTGAGAGAAGAAACCCGCTGCCACCACATCCTTGATGTTTCCATCATCTCAGCACATTTTAAACTAGTCATCTGGACAGTGAGAGAAGAAACCCGCTTCCACCACATCCTTGATGTTTCAATCATCTCAGCACATTTTAAACTACAGTCATCTGGACAGAGAGAGAAGAAACCCGCTGCCACCACAACCCTGATGTTTCAATAATCTCAGCACATTTTAAACTACAGCCATCTGGACAGAGAGAGAAGAAACCTGCTGCCACCACATCCTTGATGTTTCCATCATCTCAGCACATTTTAAACTACAGTCATCTGGACAGAGAGAGAAGAAACCCGCTGCCACCACAACCCTGATGTTTCAATCATCTCAGCACATTTTAAACTAGTCATCTGGACAGAGAGAGAAGAAACCCGCTGCCACCACAACCCTGATGTTTCAATAATCTCAGCACATTTTAAACTACAGTCATCTGGACAGAGAGAGAAGAAACCCGCTGCCACCACAACCCTGATGTTTCAATAATCTCAGCACATTTTAAACTACAGTCATCTGGACAGAGAGAGAAGAAACCCGCTGCCACCACAACCCTGATGTTTCAATAATCTCAGCACATTTTAAACTACAGCCATCTGGACAGTGAGAGAAGAAACCCGCTGCCACCACACAGGCTAGTCTACCAAACAGCAGAAAGGAATATATGTTGTTATATAAGTTCCCAGACAGGACAGCACATACCACAACATTTAACATAAAATTAACACAACATCTGATGGCACAGAGGGAACCCAACAGATCAACTAGTAGGACTGTTCACTTTCCCAACATACCTCAGTCAGCACTTTACAGAACTATTCCCCCCCCCCCCCCCCCCCCCCCCCCCCCCAAGTATTTTAAAGGAAATTTCATATTCTACTTCTTACATATTCAAAATGTTCCATCCTAGTTAGTATACTACACTGAAGTGACAAAGTCTAAGATACATCAGCTGGGTTACATCTATGATTGACTTTCAAACTGTTCATGTGTTAATGAACATTTATTTAACTGTTTCTGTGTGACTAATGAACATTAACAATTAAAGACAGAATGTGAGACTGGTCTAGTCAGAAGAAAGTTAGCCGACGTTTTTTAAACAAAACAATTCAGTTGAAGTCAGTTAATGGCAAATGAAAGACACGTCGCTTGTCTAACCTAGAAGAAAACAGCAAGCAGCGATATGAAGAGAACATCCCCACTTGTAACCAACCCATGTGAAAACAGCAAGAAGCGATATGAAGAGAACATCCCCACTTGTAACTAACCCATGTGAAAACAGCAAGCAGCGATATGAAGAGAACATCCCCACTTGTAACTAACCCATCTGAAAACAGCAAGCAGCGATATGAAGAGAACATCCCCACTTGTAACTAACCCATGTGAAAACAGCAAGAAGCGATATGAAGAGAACATCCCCACTTGTAACTAACCCATGTGAAAACAGCAAGCAGCGATATGAAGAGAACATCTCCACTTGTAACCAACCCATGTGAAAACAGCAAGCAGCAATATGAAGAGAACATCTCCACTTGTAACCAACCCATGTGAAAACAGCAAGCAGCAAGCAGCGATATGAAGAGAACATCTCCACTTGTAACCAACCCATGTGAAAACAGCAAGCAGCGATATGAAGAGAACATCTCCACTTGTAACCAACCCATCTGAAAACAGCAAGCAGCGATATGAAGAGAACATCCCCACTTGTAACCAACCCATGTGAAAACAGCAAGCAGCGATATGAAGAGAACATCTCCACTTGTAACCAACCCATCTGAAAACAGCAAGCAGTGATATGAAGAGAACATCTCCATTTGTAACCAACCCATTGAAAACAGCAAGCAGCGATATGAAGAGAACATCACTTGTAACCAACCCATGTGAAAACAGCAAGCAGCGATATGAAGAGAACATCTCCACTTGTAACCAACCCATCTGAAAACAGCAAGCAGCGATATGAAGAGAACATCTCCACTTGTAACCAACCCATGTGAAAACAGCAAGCAGCGATATGAAGAGAACATCTCCACTTGTAACCAACCCATCTGAAAACAGCAAGCAGCGATATGAAGAGAACATCTCTTGTAACAACCCATCTGAAAACAGCAAGCAGCGATATGAAGAGAACATCTCCACTTGTAACCAACCCATCTGAAAACAGCAAGCAGCGATATGAAGAGAACATCTCCACTTGTAACTAACCCATGTGAAAACAGCAAGCAGCGATATGAAGAGAACATCTTCACTTGTAACCAACCCATCTGAAAACAGCAAGCAGCGATATGAAGAGAACATCCCCACTTGTAACCAACCCATGTGAAAACAGCAAGCAGCGATATGAAGAGAACATCTCCACTTGTAACCAACCCATCTGAAAACAGCAAACAGCGATATGAAGAGAACATCTCCACTTGTAACCAACCCATGTGAAAACAGCAAGCAGCGATATGAAGAGAACATCTCCACTTGTAACCAACCCATCTGAAAACAGCAAGCAGCGATATGAAGAGAACATCTCTTGTAACCAACCCATCTGAAAACAGCAAGCAGTGATATGAAGAGAACATCTCCACTTGTAACCAACCCATGTGAAAACAGCAAGCAGCGATATGAAGAGAACATCTCCACTTGTAACTAACCCATCTGAAAACAGCAAGCAGCGATATGAAGAGAACATCTCCACTTGTAACCAACCCATCTGAAAACAGCAAGCAGCGATATGAAGAGAACATCCCCACTTGTAACCAACCCATGTGAAAACAGCAAGCAGCGATATGAAGAGAACATCTCCACTTGTAACCAACCCATCTGAAAACAGCAAGCAGCGATATGAAGAGAACATCTCCACTTGTAACCAACCCATGTGAAAGCAGCAAGCAGCGATATGAAGAGAACATCTCCACTTGTAACCAACCCATGTGAAACAGCAAGCAGCGATATGAATAGAACATCTCCACTTGTAACCAACCCATCTGAAAACAGCAAGAAGCGATATGAATAGAACATCTCCACTTGTAACCAACCCATCTGAAAACAGCAAGCAGCGATATGAAGAGAACATCTCCACTTGTAACCAACCCATGTGAAAAAAGCAAGCAGCGATATGAAGAGAACATCCCCACTTGCAACTAACCCATCTGAAAACAGCAAGCAGCGATATGAATTGATCATCCCCACTTGTAACCAACCCTTGTGAAGAAGCCATTTATCACAGAATGGATCTCACGCTTGGGGAATATGTCCACAGATTTCCAGTCTCCCATTACCATCCTCAAACATATGGTGAGAAAACTTGCCTGGCGGGTCCTGCCCACTGTTGATCTCATTGATTACTGGCCAGTGGTCAAGCCACTGGACACAGGCGGTGTTTGACAATGGACGCATTAACTCTACAAGTGCGTTAATCACGTCTCAGTTAATTGCTCTTGTTCATTGCAATTCTCGACTTTGGGCCCATTGGGCTATTTCTCGTTCCAGCCAGTGAACCACGACTGGTATATCAAAGGCTGTGATATGTGTTATCCTGTCTGTGGGATGGTGCATATAAAAGATCTCTTGCTGCTAATCGAAAAGAGTAGCCCATGAAGTGGCGATAGCGGGTTTCCTCTCTCAATATCTGTGTGATCCTTAACCATATGCCGGACACCATATAACTCTAAATAAAATGTGTTGAGTTTGTTGTTAAATAAAACATTTCCTTCCTTCCTTCCTTCCTTCCTCTGCTGCCAGTTATACAGTCATTAGAGAAATAGAATCACAGATAATTAATAACACATGAGAGACCAAGGAGACAAAAACATGAAAAAGTTGTTTTGTTTAACAACACCACTAGAGCACACTGATTTATTAGTCATCGACTATTGGATGTCAAACATTTGGTAATTTAGACATATAGTCTGAGTAAAGTTTGTTTTGTTTAACAACATCACTAGAGCACATTGATTTATTAATCATCAGCTATTGGATGTCAAACATTTGGTAATTCAGACATATCGTTCATTACTAGCAAGTGATTTTTGTTATACACCATCCAACAGACAGGATAGTACATACCATGGCCTTTGGTATACCAGTCGTGGGGCAATAGCTGAAATGAGAAATAGCCCAATAGGGCCATCGATGGGGATCGATCCTAGACCAACCTCGCATCAAGTGATCACTTAACCACTGGGCTACGTCCCGCCCCAAAACACAGAAAAGGCTGCTCATTGTCCACAACACATGTTGAGGGTAACCACTGACTATAGTACTGTCGGAAATAGAATAAAACACAGAAAAGGCTGCTCATTGACCACATCACATGTTGAGGGTAACCACTGACTATAGTACTGTCGGAAATAGAATAAAACACAGAAAAGGCTGCTCATTGTCCACAACACATGTGGAGGGTAACCACTGACTATAGTACTGTCGGAAATAGAATAAAACACAGAAAAGGCTGCTCATTGTCCACAACACATGTTGAGGGTAACCACCGACTATAGTACTGTCGGAAATAGAATAAAACACAGAAAAGGCAGCTCATTGACCACAACACATGTGGAGGGTAACCACTGACTATAGTACTGTCGGAAATAGAATAAAACACAGAAAAGGCAGCTCATTGTCCACAACACATGTGGAGGGTAACCACTGACTATAGTACTGTCGGAAATAGAATAAAACACAGAAAAGGCAGCTCATTGTCCACAACACATGTGGAGGGTAACCACTGACTATAGTACTGTCGGAAATAGAATAAAACACAGAAAAGGCAGCTCATTGACCACAACACATGTTGAGGGTAACCACTGACTATAGTACTGTCGGAAATAGAATAAAACACAGAAAAGGCAGCTCATTGACCACATCACATGTTGAGGGTAACCACTGACTATAGTACTGTCGGAAATAGAATAAAACACAGAAAAGGCTGCTCATTGTCCACAACACATGTTGAGGGTAACCACCGACTATAGTACTGTCGGAAATAGAATAAAACACAGAAAAGGCAGCTCATTGACCACAACACATATGGAGGGTAACCACCGACTATAGTACTGTCGGAAATAGAATAAAACACAGAAAAGGCAGCTCATTGTCCACATCACATGTGGAGGGTAACCACTGACTATAGTACTGTCGGAAATAGAATAAAACACAGAACAGGCAGCTCATTGACCACATCACATGTTGAGGGTAACCACTGACTATAGTACTGTCGGAAATAGAATAAAACACAGAAAAGGCAGCTCACTGACCACATCACATGTGGAGGGTAACCACGGACTATAGTACTGTCGGAAATAGAATAAAACACAGAAAAGGCAGCTCACTGACCCACATCACATGTTGAGGGTAACCAATGACTATAGTACTGTCGGAAATAGAATAAAACACAGAAAAGGCAGCTCATTGACCACATCACATGTCGAGGGTAACCAATGACTATAGTACTGTCGGAAATAGAATTAACATTTTTTTCGTCCATTATTTCTTACATATTAAACTGACAAGTAAATATTTTGTAAATATCTATTTAATGATAGTCTACCTAATTTAGCATTTACTTGTTTGGGTGCTCAATTATGTTCAAGGTGGTGTTTACTCTTGAAATTAAAAGAAAAATGTCAGTAAACAGGTGATTTGTGCACATTATTGGAACAGACTATAAAAAAAATTGGTCAAGGTGTCAATTTCATTGCTGTTAAAATATGTGAAGGATGAAAGTTTACCCCCTATCTCTCTCTAAAACAAAATATTTGTAGTCATTAATTTTATAAGTAACTTTTTAAAGGTGCTATCTCAATGTTGCACAATGACAGCTATTACAAATCATTTTTTTTATATATATAAAATTTTGATTTAACATTTAAAGGAGACACCTTTAACAATATACCCATAAATGATTATAGGAAATAATTTTATCTACTGGCAGAAAATACATTTTTATTGGAGAATCTTTATCACAGCTCGCATATAACTGATATAGCACCTTTAAATTGTTGCAAAATTGTGTAAATTTCTCATGTACTTATATTGAATTTATTTCAATAAATATGCTTGTCATAATTAATAATTTATGCTGCAATTCAAAATAATCAGTTAACTTGCAGTTTTAAATTAAAAGTTTGTTTAAGGGTGAATGAAATTGACACATATCAAAATGTGTTATAGTCTGTTCCAATAAAGGTCACAAATCACCTGTTTACTGATATATTTAGTTTAATTTCAAGAGTAAACACCACCTTGTACGTCAATGAGAGCCCAAACAAGTAAATGCTAAATTATGTAGAGTATCACTGAATGGGTATTTACAAAATATTTACTTGTCAGTTTAATATGAAAGAAATAATCCACGAAAATCATTTTAATTCTATTTCCGACAGTACTTTAGTATACATATAAATAACATGTGAAATAAACTAAAATAACAACACATGTGGAAACAATTAGTGGACAGCAATTGCTACTAATGATAATGTTACGTAAATATAACAGCTATGTGTAGACTGCATGCAAGCAAACAGACCCACGTGAAATGTATAGAAAACCATGTTTGTCAGCTAGTCTTGTCTTACCTAGCCACACATACATTGTTTTCACTTCCTATATATCACACGAGTTTATTTTGCACCAGAATAAATACACCATGAGACCATGTAGCGGTTGAGTGATACGTTCTTGCCTAAAATAAACGAGTGCAATAAATAGGAAGTGAAAACAATGTATGTGAGATTCTGTATTTATTACATACCTTCTTTTACTTTTTATAAATCGGTTTTTAATTTAACGTCATAAATACACTTTCTTAAATTCTATGATCAATCCTCCTTTCATGGATTTACTTAACGTTGAGGTTCATAATCTGCAGCAGCCTTGTGTAATGTTTTAAATACGATGTGAGGTAATCTGTAAATCAGACATGATGGCAGTAACAAAATGGTGCCAACTCCAGTGAAAATAAGAAGGGAATTCCCCATTTACAAGTTCCGGTCCAGATCACACATATGTGTGATACAAGATAAATTTATCTCACGGGTTTGAAAATGTCTTTATCACTATAGTAAGATGTCTTTATCGCCATAGTAAGATTGAATAGGTATATGTAATAAATGTACATAGTGCTTCTAAATTAACATTCAATTCGTCCCTTTCCACAAATGAAAATAAGTTTATTCTACAACCACTGTTTCTATTGGTCAATTATGATGACTGATTGGAAGGTAATGACTTCTGACATCATGCATGTGACAACACATATATAGATATATTAGAAAATCACTATTTTTTACGTCTAGGTCAGTATTGTACCATGTAGCTGAAACAACAGAAATAATAGCTGTTTCTCTTAATTGTTATGGACTGCAGGATAAAACAATAACTAAAGTACTGTCGGAAATAGAATAAAACTGATTTTTGTTGATTATTTCTTTCATATTAAACTGACAAGTAAATATTTTGTAAATACCCATTCAGTGATACTCTACTTAATTTAGCATTTACTTGTTTGGGCTCTCATTGATGTACAAGGTGGTGTTTACTCTTGAAATTAAAAGAAAGATGTCAGTAAACAGGTGATTTGTGCACTTTATTGGAATAGACTATAACAAATTACATTAGAAATTTACCCAGTCTTGCAAACACTTAAAGGTGCAATATCATAGTTATATGTGAGCATCTATTTGTGATAAAGATTCTCCAATAAAAATATATTTTCTACTAGTAGATAAAATTATATTGTTAGAATCATTTATGGGCATATATTTGAAGGTGTTGTCTTTAAATTTTAAAGCAATTTTTTTTTTTTTTTTAAATATTTGCAATAGCTGTGATTATTCAACCTGGAGATAGCACCTTTAATACATGTACACAGCACCTTTAATACATGTACATAGCACCTTTAATACCGGTATAATAGATCAAACACTTAGAATGGTTGACAGTTTTGCTCAAAAGTTACTTAGAAATGTCTACAAATATTTAGTTTTGGAGAGGGATAGGGTAAACCATCATCAGAGACAGTCCCTCACATATTGCAACAGCAATGAAATTGACACATCGATCTTTTTATTATAGTCTGTTCCAATAAAGAGCACAAATCACCTGTTTACTGACATCTTTCTTTTAATTTCAAGAGTAAACACCACCTTGTACATCAGTGAGAACCCAAACAAGTAAATATTAAATTAGGTAGAGTATCATTAAATAGATATTTACAAAATATTTACTTGTCAGTTTAATATGAAAGACAAAATCGACGAAAATCAGTTTTATTCTATTTCCGACACTACTATAGTTAACGTTGTAGGATATTAGCTTTATTCTGTTCAGGCCAAATGAGAAATTCCATTCAGCAAGCCTCGCAGAATGTCACATTATTACCTTCAAAAAGCTATAAAGCCGATATCCTAAGTCATTAACTAGTTATTCTTTATGTAACACACAATCTTTAACCATAAAAGAAAGAAACACTACGCTTATGTTGGTGACTTAGCTGTAATTATTCATTAATTATGTGAACATTTATTTTGAGGCATATATCCAATTAAACAAACATCTGTATCTTCCCCAAATGCCAAAGTAACAGAGTATCATCAAACATTGCTATGTAAAAACCAGCGGTACTATCTAATCGATTCCAGGCCAAGCTATTTTATTTAAATTCCTTTCAATATACATCATTACAGTGTCAGTAAGAGGGAAGATTTGAGGGCGGAATCTCATTTCCAGTAAATTAGTGACCATATGGCGACCTCCACGAATATAAACCAAGGTCCTATCTAAACTGTACATCACATTTACATGGAGACCTCCATGAATATAAACCGAGGCCCCGACTACACTGTATATCACATTTACATGGAGACCTCCATGAATATAAACCGAGGCCCTTGTTACATTGTACATCACATTTACATGGAGACCTCCATGAATATAAACCGAGGCCCTTGTTACATTGTACATCACATTTACATGTAGACCTCCATGAATATATACCAAGGTCCTATCTAAACTGTACATCACATTTACATGGAGACCTCCATGAATATAAACCGAGGCCCCGGTTACACTGTACATCACATTTACATGGAGACCTCCATGAATATAAACCGAGACCCTGGCTACACTGTACATCACATTTACATGTAGACCTCCATGAATATAAACCGAGGCCCCGACTACACTGTACATCACATTTACATGGAGACCTCCATGAATATAAACCGAGGCCCTTGTTACATTGTACATCACATTTACATGGAGACCTCCATGAATATAAACGGAGACCCTTGTTACATTGTACATCACATTTACATGGAGACCTCCATGAATAAAAAACCAAGGTCCTAGCTAAACTGTAAATCACATTTACATGGAGACCTCCATGAATATAAACCGAGGCCCCGACTACACTGTACATCACATTTACATGGAGACCTCCATGAATATAAACGGAGACCCTTGTTACATTGTACATCACATTTACATGGAGACCTCCATGAATATAAACCAAGGTCCTAGCTAAACTGTACATCACATTTACATGGAGACCTCCATGAATATAAACCGAGGCCCCGACTACACTGTACATCACATTTACATGGAGACCTCCATGAATATAAACGGAGACCCGTGTTACATTGTACATCACATTTACATGGAGACCTCCATGAATATAAACGGAGACCCTTGTTACATTGTACATCACATTTACATGGAGACCTCCATGAATATGAACCAAGGTCCTAGCTAAACTGTACATCACATTTACATGGAGACCTCCATGAATATAAACCGAGGCCCCGACTACACTGTACATCACATTTACATGGAGACCTCCATGAATATAAACGGAGACCCGTGTTACATTGTACATCACATTTACATGGAGACCTCCATGAATATAAACGGAGACCCTCGTTACATTGTACATCACATTTACATGGAGACCTCCATGAATATAAACCAAGGTCCTAGCTAAACTGTACATCACATTTACATGGAGACCTCCATGAATATAAACAGAGACCCTTGTTACATTGTACATCACATTTACATGGAGACCTCCATGAATATAAACCGAGGCCCCGGCTACACTGTACATCACATTTACATGGAGACCTCCATGAAAATAAACAGAGACCCTTGTTACATTGTACATCACATTTACATGGAGACCTCCATGAATATAAACCGAGGCCCTGGCTACACTGTACATCACATTTACATGGAGACCTCCATGAATATAAACCGAGGCCCCGGCTACACTGTACATCAGTGGAGACCTCCATGAATATAAACCGAGGCCCCGGCTACACTGTACATCACATTTACACGGAGACCTCCATGAATATAAACCGAGGCCCTTGTTACATTGTACATCACATTTACATGTAGACCTCCATGAATATATACCAAGGTCCTATCTAAACTGTACATCACATTTACACGGAGACCTCCATGAATACAAACTGAGGCCCCGGCTACACTGTACATCACATTTACATGGAGACCTCCATGAATATAAACCGAGGCCCTGGTTACACTGTACATCACATTTACATGGAGACCTCCATGAATATAAACGGAGACCCTCGTTACATTGTACATCACATTTACATGGAGACCTCCATGAATATAAACCGAGGCCCTGGCTACACTGTACATCACATTTACATGGAGACCTCCATGAATATAAACCGAGGCCCTGGCTACACTGTACATCACATTTACATGGAGACCTCCATGAATATAAACCGAGGCCCTGGCTACACTGTACATCACATTTACATGGAGACCTCCATGAATATAAACCGAGGCCCTGGCTACACTGTACATCACATTTACATGGAGACCTCCATGAATATAAACCGAGGCCCCGGCTACACTGTACATCAGTGGAGACCTCCATGAATATAAACCGAGGCCCCGACTACACTGTACATCACATTTACATGGAGACCTCCATGAATATAAACCGAGGCCCTTGTTACATTGTACATCACATTTACATGTAGACCTCCATGAATATATACCAAGGTCCTATCTAAACTGTACATCACATTTACATGGAGACCTCCATGAATACAAACTGAGGCCCCGGCTACACTGTACATCACATTTACATGGAGACCTCCATGAATATAAACCGAGGCCCTGGTTACACTGTACATCACATTTACATGGAGACCTCCATGAATATAAACGGAGACCCTCGTTACATTGTACATCACATTTACATGGAGACCTCCATGAATATAAACCGAGGCCCTGGCTACACTGTACATCACATTTACATGGAGACCTCCATGAATATAAACCGAGGCCCTGGCTACACTGTACATCACATTTACATGGAGACCTCCATGAATATAAACCGAGGCCCTGGCTACACTGTACATCACATTTACATGGAGACCTCCATGAATATAAACCGAGGCCCTGGCTACACTGTACATCACATTTACATGGAGACCTCCATGAATATAAACCGAGGCCCCGGCTACACTGTACATCACATTTACATGGAGACCTCCATGAATATAAATGGAGACCCTTGTTACATTGTACATCACATTTACATGGAGACCTCCATGAATATAAACCGAGGCCCCGGCTACACTGTACATCACATTTACATGGAGACCGGTCTGAGAAAGGCGAAGCACCGAGTGCTCCATACACAGCACAGAGCCTCGCTACCTTACTTGTGACACACTCATGAGACGACTCGCTGAATTATATATGGTGCAGCTCAACGCACAATTTGTTTCCATTAACTCGAGCCTTCTGCACAGACAAATCCTCAGTATAAAAAAGAGACAGTAATTAGTTTTTAATTGACTGTAGTTAGTCCGGGATTAATTGCAAACATTTACCATTAATTCACCTAACCAAACATCATCTAAAAAACCCCACAAAAACTCAAAACATCTCATACTAAGTAAGTTGACTATTACATCTGAAAACAAGTGTAATGGGTGTAATTTGTCACAGGTAACATATCTAGCATGTTTAAAATATTACACCATGAACTTTGAAATTTGTATGCAGGAAAAGCGTTAATGATTGGTTAAATTTGCATGTAGTTGTTACATTGTTTGTGGTCAGTGAGGGAGAAGTCGGTGTAGTGGCCCTATCTGTATAAGTTTGCTGTATAGTGATGTCATTTATCAAAATAAAATCATTGGCCAGTTACATGGTTTAACTTACAGTGGATTACACACAAGTATTGGGGTTTTTAAATGAAGGTAAAATGATGAATTATATACAATAAATAAAACATTACATAGTTGTTAGGTTTTTTTGTTGGGTTTTTTGGGGGGAGGGGGTCTAATATGATTTATATCTTACCTTGTGAAGACAGTAATTTTATATCACACTTGTTATGGAGAGTGACTGGTGTGATATAAAAATGTATGTCACTCGATAAGATATAATTCATATTTGTAAACAAAATCAGTAAACAGTAGCAAGTGTCCAACGCCATATAACCGTAAATAAAATGTGTTGAGTCTGTCATTAAATAAACCATTTCCTTCCTTCCAGTAGCAAGTGTGTGAATCGGTAAACAACAGCAAGTGTGTGAATCGGTAAACAACAGCAAGTGTGTGAATCGGTAAACAACAGCAAGTGTGTGAATCGGTAAACAATAAGTCAGGGTGTGCACTTTACGGTCGCCCGATCACCCATGGCGAGTCAAAATAGCGTCGGGCAAGTCAAAACCGTATCATGTGTCGCCCGCCTGGCGACGGAAAAATTTCTGCAAATTGTATTATGTATCAAGATGCAAATAACTAATGTTTGTAAGAGATCGGAAATTTATTTTTTATTTATTGTTTTCAGCTGGTTTCCTATTAGTATCTGTGCAACCAAACCCATATAGGACATAATAGCGAGCACTTCTCCAGTCTATCGAACAGTCTAAAACCATTCGGAATGCCTCGGCCGGTTTTGATTATGTATTCGGAAATCCTCGGCCACGTAAATGTATTTGTAGTTTCAATCGGAACACCTCGGCTATGCCCATCATTACTTTCCATTTAGATACAATCAGAACCACTCATTACATTCCGCTATGCTATGTTTCGCAGAAAGATTTTGTTTAAAAGTCTGAGGTTTTTCGAAGTTACATTGTGCTGGAAAGTTTTCGTTTCTTACGGAATATACCGAATCTACTATACGAAACACCCAATGGTCACTGCGAACGATGTCAACAACAGCTATCATTGCCTGTGCACATGCGAGTTTTGTCAGTCACACTTATTATTATTAACAGAACAATAGATAAAGTATATGTTCTAACTTGTTCCAAAATGTAATAGTATTTATTGCTTAAACTTTTAATCTACCCTCTGAGTCTGTATAGATTTCTAAACAGTCAGGTTTTGTAATTAGTTCCCTGTTTGATATTGGCTCACATTAACGAATGACACTAGCTCACAGTATTGTATGATATTGACACAATATTTTACTACATTATTATAGTGATTTACTTTGTATGGTTTAGAAATATTGTTGTTATCGTTATTATCCATTTCATAATTAAATAGAGATAGTAAATAGTGATTAACTTGTGTGTTTATTTCTCTAGTGGATGTGATTATTGTCTGTATAGATTGCTGTCAGCTTAGTGTTATTTTTAATTCCCGGTCATACAGCTATAAAAGCACTGTATTCATTCCAAGACCGAGCCTTGGTAAAACATTGCGGATGTTTGATTGTGTGGGTCCCGTGACAACATAATAATTATAATTTAATTACAACAGTTTGTAATAAAACTAAAACAAGTTCTGTTTCCATCTTTTACGTTGTTGTTGTTGTTAGTGTTTGTGTGATATTATAAAAAAAAATTAAAGTGCAATTTAAGTAAGTTCCCTTTTTTAACGAAATTTGGTCGCGGATCATTCAAAACTTTTACGGGCTGTGCATGAGTGGCCTGATTGACCAGTCAAACAAAATCCCAAGTGCATACCCTGATAAATGTGTGAATCAGTAAACAATAGTAAGTGTGTGAATCAGTAAACAATAGCAAGTGTGTGAATCAGTAAACAATAGCAAGTGTGTGAATCAGTAAACAATAAGTGTGTGAATCAGTAAACAATAAGTGTGAATCAGTAAATAGCAAGTGTGTGAATCAGTAAACAATAAGTGTGTGAATCAGTAAACAATAGCAAGTGTGTGAATCAGTAAACAACAAGCGTGTAAATCAGTAAACAACAAGTGTAAATCAGTAAATAATAACATGTGAATCAGTAAATAATAAGTGTGTGAATCAATAAACAACAAGTGTGAATCAGTAAATAATAACAAGTATGTGAATCAGTAAACAATAAGTGTGTGAATCAATACACAATAGCAAGTGTGTGAATCAGTAAACAATAAGTGTGTAAATCAGTAACCAACAAGTGTGAATCAGTAAATAATAACAAGTATGTGAATCAGTAAACAATAAGTGTGTGAATCAATAAACAATAGCAAGTGTGTGAATCAGTAAATAGCAAGTGTGTGAATCAGTAAATAGCAAGTGTGTGAATCAGTAAACAATAGCAAGTGTGTGAATCAGTAAACAATAAGTGTGAATCAGTAAATAGCAGGTGTGTGAATCAGTAAACAATAAGTGTGTGAATCAGTAAACAATAGCAAGTGTGTGAATCAATAAACAATAGCAAGTGTGTGAATCAGTAAATAGCAAGTGTGTGAATCAGTAAATAGCAAGTGTGTGAATCAGTAAACAATAGCAAGTGTGTGAATCAGTAAACAATAAGTGTGAATCAGTAAATAGCAAGTGTGTGAATCAGTAAACAATAAGTGTGTGAATCAGTACACAATAGCAAGTGTGTGAATCAGTAAACAATATGTGTGTGAATCAGTAAACAATAAGTGTGTGAATCAGTACACAATAGCAAGTGTGTGAATCAGTAAACAATAAGTGTGTGAATCAGTAATAAGTCTGCTAATCAGTAAACAGTGGCAAGTGTGTGAATCAGTAAACAATAAGTGTGTGAATCAGTAAACAGTAACAAGTCTGTTAATCAGTAAACAGTGGCAAGTCTGTGAATCAGTAAACAATAAGTGTGTGAATCAGTAATCAGTAACAAGTCTGCTAATCAGTAAACAGTGAGGCTGTAAACAAAAATAACAACTGCTGTACCAACAATCACATGTCATTTTCCGCATTAGCAACCTGCGGTAACAATAATCACATTATTTTCAGCAGTGCTCATCATTCTAGAAAAGCAATAACAAGTGTGCCATGTTTTGTAAGCCAGGGGCCTAATTCACTAAACTCTCACAACTTTGCGATCTCGCAGTGCAATGCTAAAATACTTGCAAAGAGGATGCTTTGTTGTCTAGCAGAGCCTAAGAGAACTTTGTGAAGTAGGCCCCAGTCTTTCAGGCAGCAATAACCATGATAACAGTGAGTGAGTGACAGCAATAACCATGATAACAGTGAGTGAGTGACAGCAATAACCATGATAACAGTGAGTGAGTGACAGCAATAACCATGATAACAGTGAGTGAGTGACAGCAATAACCATGATAACAGTGAGCGAGTGACAGCAATAACCATGATAACAGTGAGCGAGTGACAGCAATAACCATGATAACACTGAGTGAGTGACAGCAATAACCATGATAACACTGAGTGAGTGACAGCAATAACCATGATAACAGTGAGTGACAGCAATAACCATGATAGCAATAACCATGATAACACTGAGTGAGTGACAGCAATAACCATGATAACACTGAGTGAGTGACAGCAATAACCATGATAACACTGAATGAGTGACAGCAATAACCATGATAACAGTGAGCGAGTGACAGCAATAACCATGATAACAGTGAGTGACAGCAATAACCATGATAACTGTGAGTGAGTGACAGCAATAACCATGATAACACTGAATGAGTGACAGCAATAACCATGATAACAGTGAGCGAGTGACAGCAATAACCATGATAACAGTGAGTGACAGCAATAACCATGATAACTGTGAGTGAGTGACAGCAATAACCATGATAACACTGAGTGAGTGACAGCAATAACCATGATAACAGTGAGTGAGTGACAGCAATAACCATGATAACTGTGAGCGAGTGACAGCAATAACCATGATAACAGTGAGCGAGTGACAGCAATAACCATGATAACAGTGAGTGAGTGACAGCAATAACCATGATAACAGTGAGTGAGTGACAGCAATAACCATGATAACAGTGAGTGAGTGACAGCAATAACCATGATAACAGTGAGCGAGTGACAGCAATAACCATAACACTGAGTGAGTGACAGCAATAACCATGATAACAGTGAGCGAGTGACAGCAATAACCATGATAACAGTGAGTGACAGCAATAACCATGATAACTGTGAGTGAGTGACAGCAATAACCATGATAACAGTGAGTGAGTGACAGCAATAACCATGATAACACTGAGTGAGTGACAGCAATAACCATGATAACAGTGAGTGAGTGACAGCAATAACCATGATAACAGTGAGTGAGTGACAGCAATAACCATGATAACAGTGAGTGAGTGACAGCAATAACCATGATAACAGTGAGTGAGTGACAGCAATAGCCATGATAACAGTGAGTGAGTGACAGCAATAACCATGATAACACTGAGTGAGTGACAGCAATAACCATGATAACAGTGAGTGAGTGACAGCAATAACCATGATAACAGTGAGCGAGTGACAGCAATAACCATGATAACAGTGAGCGAGTGACAGCAATAACCATGATAACACTGAGTGAGTGACAGCAATAACCATGATAACAGTGAGTGAGTGACAGCAATAACCATGATAACAGTGAGTGAGTGACAGCAATAACCATGATAACACTGAGTGAGTGACAGCAATAACCATGATAACAGTGAGTGAGTGACAGCAATAACCATGATAACTGTGAGCGAGTGACAGCAATAACCATGATAACAGAGAGTGAGTGACAGCAATAACCATGATAACAGTGAGTGACAGCAATAACCATGATAACAGTGAGTGAGTGACAGCAATAACCATGATAACAGTGAGTGAGTGACAGCAATAACCATGATAACAGTGAGCGAGTGACAGCAATAACCATGATAACAGTGAGTGAGTGACAGCAATAACCATGATAACACTGAGTGAGTGACAGCAATAACCATGATAACAGTGAGTGAGTGACAGCAATAACCATGATAACAGTGAGTGACAGCAATAACCATGATAAGAGTGAGCGAGTGACAGCAATAACCATGATAACAGTGAGTGAGTGACAGCAATAACCATGATAACAGTGAGCGAGTGACAGCAATAACCATAACAGTGAGTGAGTGACAGCAATAACCATGATAACAGTGAGCGAGTGACAGCAATAACCATGATAACAGTGAGTGAGTGACAGCAATAACCATGATAACACTGAGTGAGTGACAGCAATAACCATGATAACACTGAGTGAGTGACAGCAATAACCATGATAACAGTGAGTGACAGCAATAACCATGATAACAGTGAGTGAGTGACAGCAATAGCCATGATAACAGTGAGTGAGTGACAGCAATAACCATGATAACACTGAGTGAGTGACAGCAATAACCATGATAACAGTGAGCGAGTGACAGCAATAACCATGATAACAGTGAGTGAGTGACAGCAATAACCATGATAACAGTGAGTGAGTGACAGCAATAACCATGATAACACTGAGTGAGTGACAGCAATAACCATGATAACAGTGAGTGAGTGACAGCAATAACCATGATAACAGTGAGTGAGTGACAGCAATAACCATGATAACACTGAGTGAGTGACAGCAATAACCATGATAACAGTGAGTGAGTGACAGCAATAACCATGATAACTGTGAGCGAGTGACAGCAATAACCATGATAACAGTGAGCGAGTGACAGCAATAACCATGATAACAGTGAGTGAGTGACAGCAATAACCATGATAACTGTGAGTGACAGCAATAACCATGATAACACTGAGTGAGTGACAGCAATAACCATGATAACAGTGAGCGAGTGACAGCAATAACCATGATAACAGTGAGTGAGTGACAGCAATAACCATGATAACAGTGAGTGAGTGACAGAAATAACCATGATAACACTGAGTGAGTGACAGCAATAACCATGATAACAGTGAGTGAGTGACAGCAATAACCATGATAACAGTGAGTGAGTGACAGCAATAACCATGATAACAGTGAGTGAGTGACAGCAATAACCATGATAACTGTGAGCGAGTGACAGCAATAACCATGATAACAGTGAGCGAGTGACAGCAATAACCATGATAACAGTGAGTGAGTGACAGCAATAACCATGATAACTGTGAGTGACAGCAATAACCATGATAACACTGAGTGAGTGACAGCAATAACCATGATAACAGTGAGTGAGTGACAGCAATAACCATGATAACAGTGAGTGACAGCAATAACCATGATAACAGTGAGTGAGTGACAGCAATAACCATGATAACACTGAGTGAGTGACAGCAATAACCATGATAACAGTGAGTGAGTGACAGCAATAACCATGATAACACTGAGTGAGTGACAGCAATAACCATAACAGTGAGTGAGTGACAGCAATAACCATGATAACAGTGAGTGAGTGACAGCAATAACCATGATAACAGTGTCTCTTGGAACAAGGGTGAGGGGGACTAACATGTAGGATGCCTACTCCCTGAGGCTTTCTGTACTCCTCCCTGCTCACCCAAACACAATATCTAGACAATATCCACCATACATTATACAGTTTATTCACTCAGTTCATGAATACAGAAAACAAATGTCATTTGCATGATATTAAAGCTATATCTTGAATGGCATACTAGCTTAAACTCAAACGAGAAAATAAGAACACATTAGCAAATATTATTACTATTAACTCCTCAACTACTGCTGGTGATTCCATCATGATAAATTTCATCCACAGATGATTCATCTAACAAATATTGTGTCTATAATGCACACTGTATAATACATTGTGTCCACTGAGCTTGTATATTATTATCATATATACATATTTTGTTATCTGTATCACATCAGAGCTCCAAACTGTATTGTTTAGCATTGGCAAATCTTTCAAAAATATTAATAATTGTAGCTTTGCTAATGTTACCAATGTCACAGCCATATTAAGTTTTGATTTTGTTTCCCTTATTGCTTTATGTATGATACATTTTAAAACTAAAATGAAGTTTGTATTTCATAATTTTTCTGCTGTTCTGTTCTCGTTTACAGTGGTGGTTCTAGCTGTTATGACAAATTCTGTTCTCGTTTACTAGCAACAACAGTGGTGGTTCTAGCTGTTGTGACAAATTCTGTCCTCCTTTACTAGCTACAACAGTGGTGGTTTTAGCTGTTATAACAAATTCTGTTCTCGTTTACTAGCTACAACAGTGGTGGTTCTAGCTGTTGTGACAAATTCAGTCCTCCTTTACTAGCTACAACAGTGGTGGTTCTAGCTGTTGTGACAAATTCTGTCCTCCTTTACTAGCTACAACAGTGGTGGTTCTAGCTGTTGTGACAAATTCAGTCCTCCTTTACTAGCTACAACAGTGGTGGTTCTAGCTGTTGTGACAAATTCTGTCCTCCTTTACTAGCTACAACAGTGGTGGTTCTAGCTGTTGTGACAAATTCTGTCCTCCTTTACTAGCTACAACAGTGGTGGTTCTAGCTGTTGTGACAAATTCTGTCCTCCTTTACTAGCTACAACAGTGGTGGTTCTAGCTGTTGTGACAAATTCTGTCCTCCTTTACTAGCTACAACAGTGGTGGTTCTAGCTGTTGTGACAAATTCAGTCCTCCTTTACTAGCTACAACAGTGGTGGTTCTAGCTGTTGTGACAAATTCTGTCCTCCTTTACTAGCTACAACAGTGGTGGTTCTAGCTGTTGTGACAAATTCTGTCCTCCTTTACTAGCTACAACAGTGGTGGTTCTAGCTGTTGTGACAAATTCTGTCCTCCTTTACTAGCTACAACAGTGGTGGTTCTAGCTGTTGTGACAAATTCTGTCCTCCTTTACTAGCTACAACAGTGGTGGTTCTAGCTGTTGTGACAAATTCTGTCCTCCTTTACTAGCTACAACAGTGGTGGTTCTAGCTGTTGTGACAAATTCTGTCCTCCTTTACTAGCTACAACAGTGGTGGTTCTAGCTGTTGTGACAAATTCAGTCCTCCTTTACTAGCTACAACAGTGGTGGTTCTAGCTGTTGTGACAAATTCTGTCCTCCTTTACTAGCTACAACAGTGGTGGTTTTAGCTGTTGTGACAAATTCTGTCCTCCTTTACTAGCTACAACAGTGGTGGTTTTAGCTGTTATGACAAATTCTGTCCTCCTTTACTAGCTACAACAGTGGTGGTTCTAGCTGTTGTGACAAATTCTGTTCTCGTTTACTAGCAACAGTGGTGGTTCTAGCTGTTGTGACAAATTCTGTCCTCCTTTACTAGCTACAACAGTGGTGGTTTTAGCTGTTATAACAAATTCTGTCCTCCTTTACTAGCTACAACAGTGGTGGTTTTAGCTGTTATGACAAATTCTGTCCTCCTTTACTAGCTACAACAGTGGTGGTTCTAGCTGTTGTGACAAATTCAGTCCTCCTTTACTAGCTACAACAGTGGTGGTTCTAGCTGTTGTGACAAATTCTGTCCTCCTTTACTAGCTACAACAGTGGTGGTTTTAGCTGTTATAACAAATTCTGTCCTCCTTTACTAGCTACAACAGTGGTGGTTTTAGCTGTTGTGACAAATTCTGTCCTCCTTTACTAGCTACAACAGTGGTGGTTCTAGCTGTTGTGACAAATTCAGTCCTCCTTTACTAGCTACAACAGTGGTGGTTCTAGCTGTTGTGACTGTTGTGCTACAAAGTTCTGTTATAACTTCTGTTCCTTTACTAGCTACAACAGTGGTGGTTTCTAGCTGTTGGTTCTAGCTGTTGTGACAAATTCAGTCCTCCTTTACTAGCTACAACAGTGGTGGTTCTAGCTGTTGTGACAAATTCTGTCCTCCTTTACTATTGGTGGTTTAGCTGTTATAACAAATTCTGTCCTCCTTTACTAGCTACAACAGTGGTGGTTCTAGCTGTTGTGACAAATTCTGTCCTCCTTTACTAGCTACAACAGTGGTGGTTCTAGCTGTTGTGACAAATTCTGTCCTCCTTTACTAGCTACAACAGTGGTGGTTCTAGCTGTTGTGACAAATTCAGTCCTCCTTTACTAGCTACAACAGTGGTGGTTCTAGCTGTTGTGACAAATTCTGTCCTCCTTTACTAGCTACAACAGTGGTGGTTTTAGCTGTTGTGACAAATTCTGTCCTCCTTTACTAGCTACAACAGTGGTGGTTTTAGCTGTTGTGACAAATTCAGTCCTCCTTTACTAGCTACAACAGTGGTGGTTCTAGCTGTTGTGACAAATTCTGTCCTCCTTTACTAGCTACAACAGTGGTGGTTTTAGCTGTTGTGACAAATTCTGTCCTCCTTTACTAGCTACAACAGTGGTGGTTCTAGCTGTTGTGACAAATTCAGTCCTCCTTTACTAGCTACAACAGTGGTGGTGGTTGTGACAAATCTAGCTGTTGTGACAAACAGTCTGTTCTAGCTCAAATTCTGTCCTCCTTTACTAGCTACAACAGTGGTGGTTTTAGCTGTTGTGACAAATTCTGTCCTCCTTTACTAGCTACAACAGTGGTGGTTTTAGCTGTTATGACAAATTCTGTCCTCCTTTACTAGCTACAACAGTGGTGGTTCTAGCTGTTGTGACAAATTCTGTCCTCCTTTACTAGCTACAACAGTGGTGGTTTTAGCTGTTATAACAAATTCTGTCCTCCTTTACTAGCTACAACAGTGGTGGTTCTAGCTGTTGTGACAAATTCTGTCCTCCTTTACTAGCTACAACAGTGGTGGTTCTAGCTGTTGTGACAAATTCTGTCCTCCTTTACTAGCTACAACAGTGGTGGTGGTTCCTAGCTGTTGTGACAAATTCTGTCCTCCTTTACTAGCTACAACAGTGGTGGTTCTAGCTGTTGTGACAAATTCTGTCCTCCTTTACTAGCTACAACAGTGGTGGTTCTAGCTGTTGTGACAAATTCAGTCCTCCTTTACTAGCTACAACAGTGGTGGTTCTAGCTGTTGTGACAAATTCTGTCCTCCTTTACTAGCTACAACAGTGGTGGTTTTAGCTGTTGTGACAAATTCTGTCCTCCTTTACTAGCTACAACAGTGGTGGTTTTAGCTGTTGTGACAAATTCAGTCCTCCTTTACTAGCTACAACAGTGGTGGTTCTAGCTGTTGTGACAAATTCTGTCCTCCTTTACTAGCTACAACAGTGGTGGTTTTAGCTGTTGTGACAAATTCTGTCCTCCTTTACTAGCTACAACAGTGGTGGTTCTAGCTGTTGTGACAAATTCAGTCCTCCTTTACTAGCTACAACAGTGGTGGTTCTAGCTGTTGTGACAAATTCTGTCCTCCTTTACTAGCTACAACAGTGGTGGTTCTAGCTGTTGTGACAAATTCTGTTCTCGTTTACTAGCAACAGTGGTGGTTCTAGCTGTTGTGACAAATTCTGTCCTCCTTTACTAGCTACAACAGTGGTGGTTCTAGCTGTTGTGACAAATTCTGTTCTCGTTTACTAGCAACAACAGTGGTGGTTCTAGCTGTTGTGACAAATTCTGTCCTCCTTTACTAGCTACAACAGTGGTGGTTCTAGCTGTTGTGACAAATTCTGTCCTCCTTTACTAGCAACAACAGTGGTGGTTCTAGCTGTTATAACAAATTCTGTTCTCGTTTACTAGCAACAACAGTGGTGGTTTTAGCTGTTATGACAAATTCTGTCCTTGTTTACTAGCTACAACAGTGGTGGTTCTAGCTGTTATAACAAATTCTGTTCTCGTTTACTAGCAACAACAGTGGTGGTTTTAGCTGTTATGACAAATTCTGTCCTTGTTTACTAGCTACAACAGTGGTGGTTCTAGCTGTTATAACAAATTCTGTTCTCGTTTACTAGCAACAACAGTGGTGGTTTTAGCTGTTATGACAAATTCTGTCCTTGTTTACTAGATACAACAGTGGTGGTTCTAGCTGTTGTGACAAATTCTGTCCTCGTTTACTAGATACAACAGTGGTGGTTCTAGCTGTTGTGACAAATTCTGTCCTCGTTTACTAGATACAACAGTGGTGGTTCCAGCTGTTATGACAAATTCTGTTCTCGTTTACTAGCAACAGTAGTGGTCTAGCTGTTATGACAAATTCTGTTTTCGTTTACTAGCAACAGTAGTGGTCTAGCTGTTATGACAAATTCTGTTCTCAGGCATGTTTTTAACTGGACATTTCATCCAGCTCATACATTATTACACAATACATAATTTGTCATCATCATGAGACTAAGTGTATAAATGTCACACAGATCTTTATGATAAGTTTGGTATGTGTCAAAGTTGCAACTACAATATTTGGTTATTTTCACATTTATTTATAATAAATAACTACAAGTTAATCAAAGCCATGCATAATCTTTCCATAATCAACTCAAGAACAATAATGTTTAAAAGTCTTGTACTGGACGACAAGATGGCTTTCCATAATTAACTCAAGAACAATAATGTTTACAAGTCTTGTACTGGACGACAAGATGGCTTTCCATAATTAACTCAAGAACAATAATGTTTAAAAGTCTTGTACTGGACGACAAGATGGCTTTCCGAATAATGGGTGGCTAAATATAGCCTGATCACCATCTTTGTTTCTTTGTCAATTGTCTGCAAAAAATTATGAAAACAGCAATGTCACTAGTCAATGTGTGCAACACACACTCAAGATTTCCCCTAAAAATACTTTTTTTTCGACTAGCAAATGGAAGTATTTCGTTGTAAAAAATAATTTATATGAATATAGCAGAAGGTACAAACTTTATGTTTCAAAGCAAAAATTTATAAATATTTTTAGCGGAAACCGCCATTATTGCAACTTTGACATAGCACCTTTAAGAAATGTATGAAAAATATCCGGTTACTCTAAAGTATAATATAACCATTTTAAAACTTCACCTCTGCTGGTGTGTGACTAGATATAAATAAACCATTTGCATCTTGGTTATTTTACGTCACTCAGTATTACTTTTTGTTTTTTTCTTCACTTGTGAACTGAATGTGACTAAGTTATATATTTCATGATGAACTTATTCATTTTCTAATCTGAAAATTAGCATGTTAATTAACATTTATTTTGTTGAGGTTCATGTGACTAAACATTCTCAAATAAATTCACCAAACTGCAAAATATTTGTTTTCCTCTGCTTAAACACTCGACAAATATAATTTTTACACAGAATACTGCCCCATAATCTGATTTGAGTACCTCTATTTCATTAATGTCATTTTCTCATTGGCTACACTATAAGATTACTTCTCTGAGTCTGTTGTTCAAACACATCGCTATCTGAACTTTGCAGCCACCTTCACTATTGACTTAACTGTCAAGGCATGGGTCAAAAGGCAAACATTACAATAAATTGATAGTTTGTAAAAACGAAACTCATTCTCTCAGCAAATACCACTACATAACTATCTGTAAACACGTTTGAAACAGTGACTGTTTTAACATTAGCTGCAAACTGTAACAGATTTTAATACCACAGAGGCCCCTGAGAACTGAAAATTGTTATATATATGTTAGTGAAAACCCAATTCAAGTAACCAGTTAGTTTTTGTGTAATCCACCAGGGCTTTACATCTCACTAATTTGAACACAACAGGGACTTTTGTCTTTTCTCAGTGCAGGAAGGTTGTTTTAGTTCAGTACTGTCATTAACAGCTGCTGTAGATTCCATGCCATGTATTTCCAGTTATTTTAATCTAATTAAACGTAACATTTCAGTGGTTCTCAGGTCAGCATGTTTGTACTCAATTTGGGCATGGTTATTTTGGGCACAACATTAATCACCTCCACTTTGATGCATGTAAATGACCATGTAAATGAGGTCATAACTTGAATGCGCGAATTTAAAATATGTTACGCAAAACGAGACTGGCATGAGCAACACGCATTGAAACTATCGTTATTGCAATTTTCAGAATAACATGCACAAATTTACAAGGTGTGAAAGATATCTGAATGTTATTAAGTTCTTGATCCTGGGGTTTTTTGTAATGTCATAGTATCCATCGAATGTGTCAATCTGCAAGAGAACAAGGTTTGTACACTGAATGTGTAATCACTTTTTTTAAAACACCATCTTCGTGTGATATTACATTAGTGTTGAAAGTCAATTGAAATTGATCATTGTCATAATCAGCAAGTACCAAAGTTTGATTAACATTCCATGATAAACTTTAAATATAACATACATTGTAACTATGAACACAGGAAGGATTTCAATTGTCAGCAAGTACCAAAGTTTGATCAACATTCCATGATAAACTTTAAATATAACATACATTGTAACTATGAACACAGGAAGGATTTCAATTGTTAGGAATGTACTTTTTTTTACAACAACAGACCCTACACTGACCTTAATTATTACACTGTAACCTTAAACATTACACAAGAACACTACATATGTACAACACTACATGTATATCCATTTCATGCAATTAATATATAACATTCTTTTAATTATTATTTAATGCAGATCATTATTAACTTGGTTATTCATCTCTGAGGTTTAATTACTATTATTAATGATACATTTTATTTGTCACAAATCAAATAAACAAAATGACAGAATATTTTTAATAAAATTTAAAAAAAGTATCTTGTGTTATTATTTAGAAGACTCAAGTATTAGTTTGTTCATAATATAAACATTGACAGATATATATATATATATATATATATATATATATATATATACATACACACATACACAGTTGAACCCCGTTGGCTCGGACTCTGTCGGTGCTCGAGAACGTGTTCGACCCATCAGGTAGTTCGACCTATCTACTCGGTCAACAACGTTTAAGTGCAACTCGGGACTCTGTTTTTGGTTCAAGCATTGCACTGTATTCGACCCTTCCAACCGGCCTCGGTAGCGGTAGCGTCGTGGTTAGACCATCGGTCAACAGGCTGGTAGGTACTGGGTTCGGGTCCCAGTCGAGGCATGGGATTTTTAATCCAGATACCGACTCCAAACCCTGAGTGAGTGTTCCGCAAGGCTCAATGGTTAGGTGTAAACCACTTGCACCGACCAGTGATCCATAACTAGTTCACCAAAGGCCATGGTTTGTGCTATCCTACCTGTGTGAAGCGCAAATAAAAGATCCCTTGCTGCTAATCGGAAAGAGTAGCCCATGAAGTGGCGACAGCGGGTTTCCTCTCAAAATCTGTGTGGTTCTTAATCATATGTCTGACGCCATATAACAGTAAATAAAATGTGTGGAGTGCGTCGTTAAATAAAACATTTCTTTCTTTCTTTCGACCATTCCGAGTTCAACCCAACGAGATTTTACTGTATATATATATTCTGGCTTCATTAGTTATTAAAGTCTGGTTTTCAACCTTACACTGATGGGTTGTTTTCATATTACATTAAACAAATGACCAAAATCTTAGTCTCTGTAAATCATATATATAAAATTATCTTTTCATTATTTGTTTACAGTCGTAAATTTTTATCATGCGAAACACCACTTTCCTTGTGTTTCATAGCGTGCACAATGGAAAAATATGTAGCACTTTAGATTTATTTTACTGTTAAAATATTTACAAATCTAAATTTCACTTCAGTCATTTGACAAACACCTGGCGGCAGTCTGTTTTAGTGATGTTCCAAGTACCGATTATAACTGAAAATTCATTGGTTTGGCTCTACCGATGTGATGATCAATGATCAAATCCATAATCAATTGTGATTGCTCCTCCAGTTTAGAAGATGGAATTGATGTAAATCTATTTATATGTTGGTACTGATGTTTGTTTTCATGCGTACACAAAGAAAAAACATATAAAATAGTTATTAAAGGTAAAATTTGAGATTTGTAGTGTCTACCCTGGCAGTGGACACAACAACAGGTGTATGGTCATTATAATTCAAATCCTTCTTATGTTTATATAATTCTAACCGATTGTGTAATCAAAGTTGATTGGTTGGATTAAACCAAATACATAACATACATGTATGTAGATTAGGATCTTGGTCATGTTTTTAATGCGGTATCCAAAGGCAGTGTTCGAAATAAGTACTTGTCCGTTTGTCCCGACATGTGAAAATCTATTCAGACAAGCAAACTGTGCCTCGGTGTTTGCCCAGTGGACAAGTAAAAATGTTCAGTGCAGTTTCATTTTAAGCAATCACAAACATCATCCTGGTACTTGAATAAAACAATCCGTTTATTTGGACAAGCGAAAATATTGGCGGACAAATATAGATTTCTAGATGTATATTTATCCGGTGGACTAGTGACATTTTTTGCTTATTTCTATCACTGAAAGGTCACTTTGTCAGCGTAAAGTAGACAAACTGTAAAGTAGACAAACTGTAAAGTAGACAAACTGTAAAGTAGACAAACCGTTAATGATCGGCAAATCATGACTATATCTAAAGATTTACATCTGATACCAGTCATAGTCTAAACAGACTGAGAGAAGTGATCTTGTAAGTACTCAGTATAATTTTTATTGGATTTAAAAGTGTGACAAATAAATGTGTCATACTTCTTAATGCATAGTATATGTAATTAAAAACAGAGAAAAAAAAGATTAAATAGTAATAATTTGTATATATGCATTAATTAAAAAAAAAAAAATTAAATTCTGCATGAAATATATTACATTATAACATTATAAATTATTCATGAATACTAGTATATCATAATGCAATACTTTGTTTTAACTGATTTTTTTTTTTTTTTAAAGAAGTTTCTTGTATCATGCATTCCTTCTTGCTTCTTGCTTAATCATGTGAAGAGAAAAATGACGTTTCTCTGAACCCTTTAAGTTTAGTAGCACAGACTTAAAAATGGTGATAATTATAAAATACATTTTATTTAATCTATATACATATATTATTGATATGGTACGTGATGCACAAAGGGTGCTCTACTAGCTAATAAAAGAGTAGTCTATGAAGTGGCAACAGCGGGTTTCCTCTCTCAATATCTGTGTGGTCCGTTACCATATGTCTGACGCCATATAACCGTAAATACAACGTGTTGAGTGCCTCATTAAATAAACCATTTCTTTCTTTCTACTAGCTAATATCATTAATGCCCAAAACCAGTTATCTTTTTTTTTTTTTTTTTTTTTTTTTTTTTTAAATAGTTAACTTAAATGAATCATATATTCTGCATGTAAACTAAAAGGTCAAAACATAAAATGAATCATTTAAATTGATTTCTGTTATTCCCACAATGATGTGATTTGTACGGCAATATAAACAAGAGCACTTGTCTATGTAATTCTGCTCTCACTAGAGTTCTTGTCAGTGACAAGTCATTCAATCACATCTTTCACAAACCATACATTTTTAATTTTTACATTTTAACTGCTGCTTTCAGAATGTAGTTTTTTGGGCCCAGTATTGATTTGTGTACATTTATTATAAAGTCAACCCACCCATGGTAATAAAACAAACAAGTAAACAGGAAATTATCACACGTTTTTAAATTCAAAACTGTGAGACAAGAATTCCTAAATATTAATAACGAAACACTGGGATTTTTAGATAGTTTTTAAGACAATTTTAATACATATTTTTTTAAATGATATAAATTTTGATATCTTAATTCAGGGCTGTAGATATCACAACAGGTTTTTTGTCCATTTTGAACATAGCGAGGTGTTTTTAGTGCAGTGATGTTCTTAACATGATGAACAGTTCTGAATATTCTGAAAGTAATTTCAAGTTATTTTAATTTAATTAAAGCTTTACATTTCAGTGGTTATGAGGTGAAATGTGTTGAAGTCAGCATCTTTGTACTTAATTTGGGTGTCGATGTCATTATTTTGGGATATAATATTTTGGGCAAAATGTTGATCACCTTAATTTTAGTGCAATCCAATGCCCTTTAATTACTTTAATAGATCTCAGTAACTATATAATTATGGGCCTAACAACCTCACTAACAGTTAAAAACTGTTTTTTTAAATTAATTTTAGTGCAACACCAAAAATACCCAGACATAACATCATAAATTATTTACCTGATATACAATAGGCTCCAATGAACATTTTGTTTTAAACATTTTTATTAGAAACAGCTGGTGATCTGTTGAAATTAAGTAGCAACTACTATTAAACATTTTACAACTGATTACCAATCTCTGAAATTTGCGTAGTGAATCACAGAGTGAGTATACTGAACAAAATGTTGCAAAATCATTAAAACAGTCTTTAATGCGACTGATAATAGATACATACACAAGTTATAATTTAAACAGAATATTTTCTTTAAGTGACATCTTGTTAATACTCAATGATTGAGGTTTGTGAAAAACATTCTCTTTTTTTTGTCCACACTTCTGTCAGTAATATAAAAAAATTAAAATAGATAGACCCTACTGATATATTTATTTTTATTCATTTGATATTTATTTATTGGTTTTAATGTATTCATTAGTTTTAACTTAAATAGAAATTTCATTAGGATGACACATATCCTAAATGACAATAAGATCTAAACAATAACATGTAACAGCTCAAACACAACCCTCCCTCCCTCCCTCCCTCCCTCTCTCCGTCCCTCTCTGTGGTCTTACCTTGGCCTGGAAGGGAATCCCGTGTTCGAACGCATCCTCGTTATGGAGAGGAATTCTGCTATCGTACCCATCGTCAGACACCAAGTCGTACTGTTTTTTAGACGGCATTCTCTCGGCCTCACACTCAAAGCCCGTCCCACGACAATGCCGAACTCATTTATACAGTACTAGCAACAAGTATGTCACTCGTTGCTCGTGCAGTTCGAAATTAATCGGAATTTAAACTTCCATGGCCGAACCCTGCTCGGTACCGCCGCCGAGCGAGAGCGGTGCAGTTCTGGGGTTACAAAGTTTACCTGCCTCCGACGGCTCGTCTAAAACACGATACATAGCAAACTTGGCGCATCAGCCTTTCTTGAGATAAAATCAACAAACAAGTCGCACTCGCAAAATAGAGCTGGAGCGAGATGGGTTCTTAATACAAACGCTGCACGCCGTAATGCGTTATGGGAAAGTCGATTACGGACGAGAATTCCTCCACTGTGTACCGCAGTCGGTCTGGATAAAACGCACGCGCTGTCAAAGTTAGGAGGGGAAACCCCAACTGGCATCTGCCAATCTGCGTGTTGTCAGCTCTTCCGATATGAATCCGGGATCTCGCATGTTAGGCGGAATTATCCTCAGTTGCAGATCGATGCTAGTCGCCGAAGTCGACCAATAAGTTGTCGCCTGCAGATACGGCAAAACTTTTAAGATTTTTAGCAATCTTCCATTTTTTCCCAAGCACTTCCGGACTTTTCAAAGTCACGTGACCTTTCTTTTGATCGCGCTGATGCTGTTTCGAGTGTGATATCGCACACGCGGCGTGGAACTTTACAAAAGAACCGTTATATATTGCTGGTGATCACGTTACTGGAAACAGAAAGGCATGCAACAGATGGAGGGAAGTTAATGCCTTTTCAACAGACAAGTATTGTTTTTAGGCATACCACACACGATAGGCTTATCGTTGTGCACTGCAAAGGCCTTCATCGTCTAACTTGGTTGAAGACTTAATATGATTCCTTTTACTTCATCACGTGCTGTGTTTATAAAACTTGAGTTTAGACTGACTTAATAGCCGGGATTTAGCTCGGTCGATAGAGCGCTCGCCTGATACATGTTTGAAGGATCGAATCCCCACGTTGGACATTGTCTGTCCCGAGATATACCCACGCACACACGACCACCACCACACACCCCGCTCAATTAAAGTGCCTTTTTTCAGTTAGTGTTTTGTTTGATTTTTAAATTTCATCATCAAAATAGGGCCTGCACCATTAAATTGCCCACAAAATACACATCTCTGAGAATCTTTATTTCAAAATATTGCGGGGAACATTCCCCCGAAACCCCCAACAGATCTTGATCCATTTGGAAGGTCAGGTCATTTGCCTAGTACAAACCCAAACTGCCCCAACCCAGACTTTACCCACCCGTCCTAACCAATGTCGAGTATATCAAATGCTGATGGATGTTCTGTCTGTGGGAAAGTCCCTTGTTGCTAATGGGAGAATGTAGCGGAGGTTTCTGTGAAGACTGTCACAATCACCAAACGTCCAATAGCCGATATTCAATTAATGTGTTTGATCTAGTAGTATTGTTAAACAAAAACGTTTTTTTACAAATACCTATTTTTAATGGGATTCTTTAATTTAGATGAAATGTGATGTTAAAACTAATGTTAAACGTAGGACCATGGCAGTTAAAGACAGAAAAGAGAATGGCAGTTCAAAGTAATAGAAAGAAAACCCGAAGAAAAGCTCGTAGATGATGATGTAGATGCTGATGATGGTAGTGGTGGTGATGATATTAATGATGGTGGTGGTGGTAATCTAATACAATGGTGGTGGTGGTGATGATGATGATGGTGGTGGTAATGCTGATTGTGGTGATGGTGATTATGATGGTGGTGATTTAATATAATGATGGTGGTTAGTGGTGTAACAATACATCGAACTATCGATATATTGCGATAGTCAGTGTCTCGATAGCAATGCATCGATAGTTAATTCAACTATCGATAACTATCGCAATTGTTTGTTCCGCTATCGAAAGTTTCGATAGTATGTATAATGAAACCCTTTGATCTTGTGGAGTAAAATTAATCAAAGATATTCATTGTATTCACCATTGCAAAGAAGTACCTCTGCGTCCCAGCCGGCAATATTGTCACTGCACAGTGATCGCAATTAAAGTCAAAACACGTTACTTTTTCTACACAAACATTGAAAACCATAAAAATTATATTTTATTTGCATAAACCTTTCGAAACCATAAATAAATTATTAATAATAAGTTGATATTTCTGCAAAAATATTGGACACCATAGAAAATAAAGCATAACAACAACAATGTGGGGTCTTTATATTATAAATTTATTAAATATGATTTCACTACCGTGTGACATTATTACAAATAACTAAGTACAAACACAGACATACACACAACACAAACATACGTACAGACGCACGTACACGTACACACACACACACACACACACACACAAAACACACACACATCAATACATACACATATATTGGAAGATTGAATTAAATAGTTTTGCGAAATATCTATTTATATTACTGTTATCAAGCGATTTAAGAATTCACAATACTATTGCAATAGTATTATCACTATTGCAATACTATCACAATAGTAGTTTAAATATCGCAATACTATTGCAATAGTAAAACTGACCGCAATAGTCATCCCTAGTGGTGGTGGTGTTGTTGGTGGTTTTGGTGATGATATTAATGATGACAGTGGTGATGGTGGTGGTAATTTAATATAATGGTGGTGGTGTTGGTGATGATATTAATGATGACGATGGTGGTGATGGTGGTGGTGGTAATTTAATATAATGGTGGTGGTGTTGGTGATGATATTAATGAAGACGATGGTGGTGATGGTGGTGGTGGTAATTTAATATAGTGGTGGTGGTGTTGGTGATGATATTAATGATGACGATGGTGGTGGTGGAATTTAATATAATGGTAGTGGTGTTGGTGATGATATTAATGATGACGATGGTGGTGGTGGTAATTTAATATAATGGTGGTGGTGTTGGTGATGATATTAATGATGACGATGGTGGTGGTGGAATTTAATATAATGGTGGTGGTGTTGGTGATGATATTAATGATGACGATGGTGGTGATGGTGGTGGTGGTAATTTAATAATTATAATGGTGGTGGTGTTGGTGATGATATTAATGATGACGATGGTGGTGGTGGAATTTAATATAATGGTGGTGGTGTTGGTGATGATATTAATGATGACGATGGTGGTGGTGGAATTTAATATAATGGTAGTGGTGTTGGTGATGATATTAATGATGACGATGGTGGTGGTGGTAATTTAATATAATGGTGGTGGTGTTGGTGATGATATTAATGATGACGATGGTGGTGGTGGAATTTAATATAATGGTAGTGGTGTTGGTGATGATATTAATGATGACGATGGTGGTGGTGGAATTTAATATAATGGTGGTGGTGTTGGTGATGATATTAATGATGACGATGGTGGTGGTGGTAATTTAATATAATGGTGGTGGTGTTGGTGATGATATTAACGATGACGATGGTGGTGGTGGTAATTTAATATAATGGTGGTGGTGTTGGTGATGATATTAATGATGACGATGGTAGTTATGGTGGTGGTGGTAATTTAATATAATGGTGGTGGTGTTGGTGATGATATTAATGAAGACGATGGTGGTGGTGGTAATTTAATATAATGGTGGTGGTGTTGGTGTTGGTGATGAGATTAATGATGACGATGGTGGTGATGGTAATTTAATATAATGGTGGTGGTGTTGGTGATGATATTAATGATGACGATGGTGGTGGTGGTAATTTAATATAATGGTAGTGGTGTTGGTGATGATATTAATGATGACGATGGTGGTGGTGGTAATTTAATATAATGGTGGTGGTGTTGGTGATGATATTAATGATGACGATGGTGGTGGTGGTAATTTAATATAATGGTGGTGGTGTTGGTGATGATATTAATGATGACGATGGTAGTGATGGTGGTGGTGGTAATTTAATATAATGGCGGTGGTGTTGGTGATGATATTAATGATGACGATGGTGGTGGTGGTAATTTAATATAATGGTGGTGGTGGTGTTGGTGATGATATTAATGATGACGATGGTGGTGATGGTAATTTAATATAATGGTGGTGGTGGTGGTGTTGGTGATGATATTAATGATGACGATGGTGGTGGTGGTAATTTAAAATAATGGTGGTGGTGGTGTTGGTGATGATATTAATGATGACGATGGTGGTGATGGTAATTTAATATAATGGTGGTGGTGTTGGTGATGATATTAATGATGACAATGGTGGTGATGGTGGTGATGGTAATTTAATATAATGGTGGTGATGGTGTTGATGGTGATTATGATGATGGTGGTGGTTGTAATGGTGATGATGTTGATGGTGACACAACGACGACACGATGAGTAGGAGGATGCATTTACTATCTCTGTCACTGTTCACTATATTAATTATCTATAATTGCAGTTTACACAACGTAGTGCAAGTAACTATCTGACAATAGTAGCAGTAATCGGCGAGAGAGTACGCGGTGTGTTCCTGACGACAGTGGTAATAGCGTTATTGAGGACGGCGATCTGATGGCGATGTATTTTGTCGAGGACTGCGAATACCTGACGGCGAGGAGCGTAATGAAAATCATTACTGTCTTCAGGTTCGTGCAAAATGTCGACCGTCTTCTTCCCTGTGGTTACGCTGTAATTACAGTTGTTCTCGTCTCAACGGTCTGTACATGGCTCGATGGTGTGTAGCTGTTAAGCCATGGGCCTAGAGGCTGGTAGGTGCTGGGCTCGCATCCAGGTACCGGATGTTACCTAGAGTGAATAATAATACGTGGGAGAGGGGTGGAGTTGGGGTTCAGGGAACTGTGAACATGCATCTCTCTCTGTCGATCTCTTTCGATCTTTTGACCAAGTGTTTGTCAACGAATGGTGACTGGCCCAAAAACACCTAAGAGTTTGAATTGTCTGTTTTTGTATACTATAAACTGATATTTGTTTATACCTCTGTTTCAAAATATATTTTTAAAAATAATAATAAACACAAAATGTCACGTGTGCCAGTCACACGGGCGCAACAAGGTTCCACAAAGTGGAGGGGGGGGGGGGGGGGCACACACACACATTTGTGTGTGTGTGTGTGTGTGTGTATGTGTGTGTGTGTGTAGAGATACATGTATAAATATATATTTTACAAAAACAACATCGCAGCTGCTACAAAGTGGGGGCACGTGAAGAATGCTGGTAGAGGTATCCGTATCAAGTGTATTGAAGGACGACTAACTTTCAGAGCACTCCCAACAGGAGAGTGGTCAACAAATATCAAGTCAGAAACACAGGTGCAACTTGAAGCCGTCAGAATCATGAGACTGGACAATCCATATCATTCTGTGGTCCTCACAGACAGCAAACCACTCACTCAGGGCATATAGTGACCTACAGAAAAACACCTGGTTACTGCCCAAAACACACCAAGTCTGGGTCTGGGTCTGGAGAGTGTGGCAAAGACGTCATGTCTGGTGTATTTTGACGTCTGGGACTGGAGAGTGTGGCAAAGACGTCATGTCTGGTGTATTTTGACGTCTGGGACTGGAGAGTGTGGCAAAGACGTCATGTCTGGTGTATTTTGACAGACTACACTGTTCAGACCAAAGACAAGCCACATGCATTTATTGTCCCACGTGTACCACCTGGAATCGGTAGACACATGCGAATGTCCATGTGAAACAGTACAACAGAGTCCACGGCACATCCTACAGTCCTAATACCTGTACACTGAAGCACTGACCAAACTGACTGACAAGCTTTTGGGGCATCAAAGAAGACTGGTCAAGACCACGACATTTTACTAACACAACCAGACTCCACATCCATGGACAACGTAAGCTTCAATGCAGAAGAATGTCTGGCAAATTGTGGATTAATTTCTCTTTCATGGGTAATGATTGTTTGGTCGCTGCTGACCTACACTATCTATGTATGCTGATAATGTTTAGGACTTCCATAACTGTTATCCCATTATTGTTTACAAATAAAATGCTACAAGAAAGTCTTTGACAACCGCTATTTTGCCAAATGCTCATTCGACTCTGCATTGTGCAAAGCTACGATCTTCATCGTAGATGACGGCTTTGTCGGTCAGATTTGGGTAATAGCAACTACGTCTTGGAATAATTTAATTAATGTTTAAGCACGCTTTTCAGAGCCCGAGTAGCTTCACTATAATATAAACGGAAAATGGATCACAGTTAAAGAGTTTGGATAATTAATAAATAATTATATTACAAAGTTCGTTAATTTCAGTTCATCGATGTTTTATTTGTGTTCAATGTACTATAGCTAGACATAAACCACGAAATCATCACTGGCTATTTTATGATAATATTTCTTCACACTTTCATGTCTTCTTAGAGAACTTTGGCAGTAATTGTAAAAGAATGTGGACAGTACAAAGGAAAATTGCTTCTTTTTCTCTGATCAGTTATTGACGAACGTTGGTGCTGGTATGGACGGGAAATCAATTCGGCGGGAAGAGTGCTATCTGGGATAATAAGATGTCACTTGTTCCGCTCACACGACTTCAGAGTCTTATTAGCTGTTTAGATAGAAATTGACTTCTCCCATTGATCTCAATCTCCTCTGCAAATAAACTTTTT